>NW_022991993.1:0-214278 GCF_902827175.1 Gymnodraco acuticeps | reverse complement strand
CTATCAGTGACTGAACTGAAGCTCTTACAGAACATACTCTAACTATCAGTGACTGAACTGAAGCTCTACAGAAACATACTCTAACTATCAGTGACTGAACTGAAGCTCTAAGAAACATACTCTAACTATCAGTTGACTGAACTGAAGCTCTACAGAAACATACTCTAACTATCAGTGACTGAACTGAAGCTCTAACTATCAGTGCTGAACTGAACGCTCTATAGGAAAACATACTCTAACTATCAGTGACTGAACTGAAAGGCTCTAACAGAAACATACTCTAACTATCAGTGACTTGGAAAACTGAAGCTCTATAGAAACATAACTCTAACTATCAAGTGACTGAAGGAAAGCTCTACAGAAACATACCTCTAACTATCAGGACCTGAACTGAAGCTCTACAGAAACATACTCCTTCAACTATCAGTGACTGAACTGAAGCTCTATAGTAGAGAACATACTCTTACTATCAGTGGACCTGAACTGAAGCTCTCATAGAAAACATACTCTAACTATCAGTGACTGAGACTGAACTGAAGCTCTAAAGAAACATACTCTAACTATCAGTGACTGAACTGAAGCTCTACAGAAACATACCTTACTATCAGTGACGGAACTGAAGCTCTATAGAAACTACTCTAACTATCAGTGACTGAACTGAAGCTCTACAGAAACCATACTCTAACTATCAGTGACTGAACTGAAGCTCTAAAGAAACATACTCTAACTATCAGTGACTGAACTGAAGCTCTACAGAAACATACTCTAACTATCAGTGACTGAACTGAAGCTCTACAGAAACATACTCTAACTATCAGTGACTGAAACTGAAGCCTCTATAGAAACATACTCTAACTATCAGTGACTGAACTGAAGCTCTACAGAAACATACTCTAACTATCAGTGACTGAACTGAAGCTCTAAAGAAACATACTCTAACTATCAGTGACTGAACTGAAGCTCTATAGAAACATACTCTAACTATCAGTGACTGAACTGAAGCTCTACAGAAACATACTCTAACTATCAGTGACTGAACTGAAGCTCTACAGAACAGAAACCTACTCTCTAACTACTCAGTGACTGAACTGAAGCTCTAAGGAAACATACTCTACTATCAGTGACTGAACTGAAGCTCTACAGAAACATACTCTACTATCAGTGACTGAACTGAAGCTCTACAGAAACATACTCTAACTATCAGTGACTGAAACTGAAGCTCTACAGAAACATACTCTAACTATCAGTGACTGAACTGAAGCTCTATAGAAACATACTCTAACTATCAGTGACTGAACTGAAGCTCTACAGAAACATACTCTAACTATCAGTGACTGAACTGAAGCTCTATAGAAACATACTCTAACTATCAGTGACTGAACTGAAGCTCTACAGAAACATACTCTAACTATCAGTGACTGAACTGAAGCTCTATAAACATACTCTAACTATCAGTGACTGAACTGAAGCTCTACAGAAACATACTCTAACTATCAGTGACTGAACTGAAGCTCTATAGAAACATACTCTAACTATCAGTGACTGAACTGAAGCTCTACAGAAACATACTCTAACTATCAGTGACTGAACTGAAGCTCTACAGAAACATACTCTAACTATCAGTGACTGAACTGAAGCTCTACAGAAACATACTCTAACTATCAGTGACTGAACTGAAGCTCTATAGAAACATACTCTAACTATCAGTGACTGAACTGAAGCTCTATAGAAACATACTCTAACTATCAGTGACTGAACTGAAGCTCTAATAGAAACATACTCTAACTATCAGTGACTGAACTGAAGCTCTATAGAAACATACTCTAACTATCAGTGACTGAACTGAAGCTCTATAGAAACATACTCTAACTATCAGTGACTGAACTGAAGCTCTACAGAAACATACTCTAACTATCAGTGACTGAACTGAAGCTCTAAAGAAACATACTCTAACTATCAGTGACTGAACTGAAGCTCTATAGAAACATACTCTAACTATCAGTGACTGAACTGAAGCTCTACAGAAACATACTCTAACTATCAGTGACTGAACTGAAGCTCTATAGAAACATACTCTAACTATCAGTGACTGAACTGAAGCTCTACAGAAACATACTCTAACTATCAGTGACTGAACTGAAGCTCTATAGAAACATACTCTAACTATCAGTGACTGAACTGAAGCTCTATAGAAACATACTCTAACTATCAGTGACTGAACTGAAGCTCTATAGAAACATACTCTAACTATCAGTGACTGAACTGAAGCTCTATAGAAACATACTCTAACTATCAGTGACTGAACTGAAGCTCTATAGAAACATACTCTAACTATCAGTGACTGAACTGAAGCTCTATAGAAACATACTCTAACTATCAGTGACTGAACTGAAGCTCTATAGAAACATACTCTACTACTATCAGTGACTGAACTGAGCCTCTAAGAAACATACTCTAACTATCAGTGACTGAACTGAAGCTCTATAGAACATACTACTCAACTATCAGTGACTGAACTGAAGCTCTACAGAAACATACTCTAACTATCAGTGACTGAACTGAAGCTCTATAGAAACATACTCTAACTATCAGTGACTGAACTGAAGCTCTACAGAAACATACTCTAACTATCAGTGACTGCACTGAAGCTCTATAGAAACATACTCTAACTATCAGTGACTGAACTGAAGCTCTATAGAAACATACTCTAACTATCAGTGACTGAACTGAAGCTCTATAGAAACATACTCTAACTATCAGTGACTGAACTGAAGCTCTACAGAAACATACTCTAACTATCAGTGACTGAACTGAAGCTCTACAGAAACATACTCTAACTATCAGTGACTGAACTGAAGCTCTATAGAAACAACTCTAACTATCTGACTGAACTGAAGCTCTACAGAAACATACTCTAACTATCAGTGACTGAACTGAAGCTCTATAGAAACATACTCTAACTATCAGTGACTGAACTGAAGCTCTATAGAAACATACTCTAACTATCAGTGACTGAACTGAAGCTCTATAGAAACCTACTCTAAACTATCATGTGACTGAACTGAAGCTCTACAGAAACATACTCTAACTATCAGTGACTGAACTGAAGCTCTCAGAAACATACTCTAACTATCAGTGACTGAACTGAAGCTCTATCGAAACATACTCTAACTATCAGTGACTGAACTGAAGCTCTACAGGAAACATACTCTAACTATCAGTGACTGAACTGAAGCTCTACAGAAACATACTCTAACTATCAGTGACTGAACTGAAGCTCTACAGAAACATACTCTAACTATCAGTGACTGAACTGAAGCTCTATAGAAACATACTCTAACTATCAGTGACTGAACTGAAGCTCTACAGAAACATACTCTAACTATCAGTGACTGAACTGAAGCTCTATAGAAACATACTCTAACTATTAGTGACTGAACTGAAGCTCTACAGAAACATACTCTAACTATCAGTGACTGCACTGAAGCTCTATAGAAACATACTCTAACTATCAGTGACTGAACTGAAGCTCTATAGAAACATACTCTAACTATCAGTGACTGAACTGAAGCTCTACAGAAACATACTCTAACTATCAGTGACTGAACTGAAGCTCTACAGAAACATACTCTAACTATCAGTGACTGAACTGAAGCTCTACAGAAACATACTCTAACTATCAGTGACTGAACTGAAGCTCTACAGAAACATACTCTAACTATCAGTGACTGAACTGAAGCTCTACTAGAAACATACTCTAAACTATCAGTGACTGACTGAAGCTCTATAGAAACATACTCTAACTACAGAAACATACTCTAACTATCAGTGACTGAACTGAAGCTCTACAGAACATACTCTAACTATCAGTGACTGAACTGAAGCTCTAAAGAAACATACTCTAACTATCAGTGACTGAACTGAAGCTCTAAAGAAACATACTCTAACTATCAGTGACTGAACTGAAGCTCTACAGAAACATACTCTAACTATCAGTGACTGAACTGAAGCTCTACAGAAACATACTCTAACTATCAGTGACTGAACTGAAGCTCTACAGAAACATACTCTAACTATCAGTGACTGAACTGAAGCTCTATAGAAACATACTCTTACTATCAGTGACTGAACTGAAGCTCTAAAGAAACATACTCTTACTATCAGTGACTGAACTGAAGCTCTATAGAAACATACTCTAACTATCAGTGACTGAACTGAAGCTCTATAGAAACATACTCTTACTATCAGTGACTGAACTGAAGCTCTAAAGAAACATACTCTTACTATCAGTGACTGAACTGAAGCTCTATAGAAACATACTCTAACTATCAGTGACTGAACTGAAGCTCTAAAGAAACATACTCTAACTATCAGTGACTGAACTGAAGCTCTACAGAAACATACTCTAACTATCAGTGACTGAACTGAAGCTCTACAGAAACATACTCTAACTATCAGTGACTGAACTGAAGCTCTACAGAAACATACTCTAACTATCAGTGACTGAACTGAAGCTCTAAAGAAACATACTCTAACTATCAGTGACTGAACTGAAGCTCTAAAGAAACATACTCTTACTATCAGTGACTGAACTGAAGCTCTACAGAAACATACTCTAACTATCAGTGACTGAACTGAAGCTCTACAGAAACATACTCTAACTATCAGTGACTGAACTGAAGCTCTACAGAAACATACTCTAACTATCAGTGACTGACTGAAGCTCTATAGAAACATACTCTAACTATCAGTGACTGAACTGAAGCTCTATAGAAACATACTCTAACTATCAGTGACTGAACTGAAGCTCTATAGAAACATACTCTAACTATCAGTGACTGAACTGAAGCTCTACAGAAACATACTCTAACTATCAGTGACTGAACTGAAGCTCTATAGAAACATACTCTAACTATCAGTGACTGAACTGAAGCTCTAAAGAAACATACTCTTACTATTAGTGACTGCACTGAAGCTCTACAGAAACATACTCTAACTATTAGTATTATTACTGGCTGCTATTTTGTATTTTCACAATGAACACAATCTGTAATAAGTGTGCAATATATACTTCCACTTTCACTAGTGTTACCTGGCTGCTATCAAAATACTCTATACATGCTACACTTTATTTGGTACTTTTTTCTGTCCACCTGGATTTGTATTTTTGTGAATTGGAATTTCTCCAATTTCTATTTTGATCTTTAATATTTAATGCATGCCTCTTAATGAATATGTTTGCTATCTTTGGCGCTTTATTTTTACACTTCCACACATTCTGATTCTGATTACCCAGGGTTATAAACAACCTTATTGTATGAACTTTAGGGGACAGTTGTCCTTTTATCGGTGGAGAAACATTGAAGGCCAAATATTAGTTTGCCTATCAAGTGTAAAAAACGAATTCAACATAACCGGGAAACTTAGTTACACATCAATTCTGTATTTTAGGATTAGGAAATGCAGCTTCTATGAGACGATAATGAATTATTTAACTTAACACATTTTATTCTGTCTGTTTTAGACAAAGCTTCAGGTTGTTTTTCGTAGGAATTATAAGACTTTTAAAGGTGGGGTAGGTGATTTTGGAGAAACCAGCTCGAGTGCGCTAGAATTTGAAAATACACAACCGGAGAAAATCTGCCACTTCCTCACAGAGCCCCTCCTCCAACACACACGAACGCGCACATGACCAATGAGGGCACGAGGTAAGTTTGTGCCCAGATGGAAGGCTGACAGGCAGGTAGGCCATCCAGTTACTTTAGCCGGGCCGGCTATCGGATGTTAAGAGCATTCCATGGAATATAACAAGAAGTGTATCTCGAGCCGGTTTCTCAAACTTACCTACCCCACCTTTAATATAGATGAAACTTTGAGAAATAACATGTGGAGGTACTCACAGGCACAGAGTAGAGTTGGAGATCCTCCAGCTCCTTCCTGTCGGTGATGGAGGTGCAGTTGTTTCCTGGGATGAAGATCTGAGAGACAAAACAAGTGAAAGGAAAGAGAGAAAGTGATTGACGGAACAACAAATGGATTTATGAATAATACGTTTATTTATTATAGCACCTTTCACAGAAATAGATTTCACAAAGCGCTTCACAAGTAAGAACAAAAGTTTCTTTAAAAAAGTTTTAAAAAGAAAAATGTTTTATGAAATGTTGAAGTGACCAACTGACTGTATTTTGTTGTTGTTGTCTGAGATAGGAAAGTCTCATTTTGTTATTGTAATGTCCATGTGTTGTGTCTGTAGCCGTACCATACATTTTAAAAAAAGAACAAAAGTTAAAATTAAGCGCACAGAAACGTGATACATTAACAACATGAGGCAGACATTTAAGGTTAACACAAACAAAACACAGACCACGTGGAGTCCTGAAAGGAACACACATAAGAACACATCACACACATCTCAAGTAGAAACAAAAGCCAATGTAAAAAGATTGGTCTTCAGTAGTTTTTAATGACAGGGAAAGAAAAACAATTGTGACTGAAGATCAGGAGGCGGAGGGGGAACTCACTAAGTTGAGGAAGGCCATCAGCAGCGTGATGAGCAAACAGAGAACGACCACGAACAGTCGCAGCACCGCCCGGCTGGAGACGCCGCGAGACAAACCAGAAATCCACTGAACAACCAGCGGCATCTTCGAACGCCATTTCTGCAAAACAAATAAACACAGACAGGCTGATTCAAAAGTTGAAACAAGCACAAGTAAGTATTTATTTTCACCCAGGGTTCCTACAGCTTAAGACATGTTAGATGTCATACTTTTTAATCCCTCTTAAATGGCTATTTAAGGCCAATTTAACCACAAACAAAATACTTTTTTTGCACTAAACATTGCCTGGTTCCAGTTTCAAGTCATGACGCAAGATCTTAAATAGCCATCCCTTATTAAATTTGCCTCAAACTAAATATGATGCAAGATACATGATTTACAAAATAGATTTCACCCATTATTTAGAGATTATAAATTGCAATATCAGGAAAAAATGTACATTCTTACCACATCTTAGACATGATATAGATTGACATTAATTTAGGCATTTTCCTACCAATCAAGGCCTTTCTTGGAGTCATTTTAGAATGCTTTGAATAATGAATTCAAAGCCTCGTCACTCTCTCTCTTCCTCTTTTATTGAGATGCACCTGCTTTCATTTGCTGCTGTTAATCACTATAGCGATCACCTGTTGATATAAAACTCAATACATAACCATAACTGCTCAGTTAGAAACAAACCACAGTCACTACTAATTTACCTCCAGGTACCCGGTGAAAGCGATGGACAGAAGCAGCACAAACACAGGGAAGGTCACACCGTACGATACCGCCATCTCAAAGTCACTAAGAAAACAAATAATTAACATTGTTGAAAAACGAGTAAGAGACTTCTATTTCATAATAAGTGAATATTAGGTGCTCCTCACTTCTTAGAGACGAGTATCTGGACGGCGAAAATGGTGACGAAGACGAAAGCAGTGCAGCTGATGGAGTGGTGTAGACCTTTAACCTCTGAAACTCTGAACTGAAACACATCAATATTAGACACGTGTATAGGTTATTGTTCTGCACACAGGAACACAAACACACAGCCTGCTCTTTAACACACACATACTTTTGCTCAAGTTACCTTTCTCTCCAGGCTCAGGTCGTTGAAGAGCAGAGTCAAACAGTTGAGCTTCTTCAATCTCCTCCTAAAAGAAAATAGGAGAAGTTGAAATATCAAAATAAGAAGTACAGACTGTAAGAATGATCATAAAACAGTATAAAATGAAAAATACAATATATTTATTGAATAATCTAACAATTGACATTCACAATGTTGCTGTTAATTGGCCTGTTTTGAATCTATTTCATAATACAGAAGTTGTTCAAAAAATGTCCCCTAACCCTAACCCTATGTCACTCTCACGTCTTGTCTCTTTTCTTTCCGGGATATGTTTGACGATTTTCAACCAACTAAACACATTTTACAGCATATTTTGGATGCAAACCTACCCTGCATTGTCCATGGTGTCCAGTGAGCCCCTCATGCCGTTATCCACAAGCAAGCTGTACACAAACAAAACAGGAACACATTAGAAAGAGTATCACTGTTCCTCTGTTTTTGCATAACTGCATTTTGTTTTTCGGGGGAACTTACGTGTTGGACTGGCCAGGTTGTCTTTCCTGGAAGTACACACACACACACACACACACACACACACACACACACACACACACACACACACACACACACACACACACACACACACACACACACACACACACACACACACACACACACACACCACACAACACACACACACACACACACACACACACACACACACACACACACACACACACACACACACACACACACACACACACACACACACACACACACACACACACACACACAGCACACACACACACACACACACACACACACACACACACACACACACACACACACACACACACACACACACACACACCCACACACACACACACACACAACACACACACACACACACACACACACACACACACACCACACACACCACACACGTCACCAATAAAACTATGAAATAAATACATAAAAATAAAAACGTCTAAAATACAACAATATAAAATAAATAATAATGATTAAAAGACCAATTAAAAAAGGGGGAGGTTGCTAATAAAAAGCTAATCTAAGAAGATGTGTCTTCAGCTGTCGTTTAAAAATGTCCACTGAGTTGTGTGTGTTCCTAGAAAGAATATATGTACAGTAAGAAAACACCATGATGTAATTTCAGTATTTTATAACCACCTGTAAGTATTTGTACTTTCATGCACAGATTAACAAGCGGAAGAAACAACAACAAGGAGTAGATCAGCACAGATACGTACTGCGGAGTAATGTGATTGGTTCAAGGTTGTTACGATTATTGTGTTATGTCACGTTTTGTATGTCTTGTTTTGGGTGTTTTGCTGTTCTCCCTGTCATGTTTTCCTCTTGGTATATTGTCTGGTCCCTCTCTCTGTGTTTTTCCTCCTGTCGTTAGTTTCCCTGGTGTGTCTAGTTGTCTGATTGTGTTCATTGTGTTGGTTCGTCGTTTGTCTGTGACTGTGTTCACCGGGGAGTGTTCTGATTGTCCGTGTGCCATATCCTTGAAATAAAGGTATTTTCAGTTTTTCTGCATTTGGGTCCTGCCTGCTTCACTCACCGTAACAAAGGTGTTATTAGGGGTGACGATTGGCCGCAGTGGGTGCGTGGCATTAGGGTTGCTGAGGTCTGCGAAGGGATGGATGGTCCTCCAGGACTGCATGTACTGAGACATCCGGATGGACGCCCGCTGCCTCGTCTCTCCTGATGCTAGATGGTTCCCCTAAAATTCAGATTTAGATTAATTTAGTTCACTGGTTCTCCTTTAAAGGTCCCCTATTGTACTGTTTTTCATTACTTTATTATCATTGCAGCATCCCCTCTGTTTCAGCCCTGTTTCCAAAGTGCTGATTCTCTGTCTGTTACTTTAGATGAAAATAAGGAGCCACTCCATATGGTTTTTAGAGATCATTAACAAGTTTCCAGGGTTTAGGATCACCAAAGATGTCGGTACACTATATAGACGCCAAAATGATAAATCTGCACGTACATAAAGAGAGTTTCCTTTCCGCATTTTAAATTAAGGTAAACCTGCTTCCCCTTATGTACACATACAGTCTGTCAGGAAGTTGCCACTTAATTTAACCAACCAGAAACTTGACACCTTCATTTGTCAAATCTAGTATTAATTAAAACATCTTTGGGTTAAAAGTTGGACTGTAAGCTTAGTCAAATTGATACATCTCATCAAGTGAATGCCTTTGAGGTGAATTCCATTTTTAAATCTTCAAATTAGACGAAAGACGTTTTCTGACACCTTTCAACATTTTGCAATATTCATGATTTACCAGTGTATGTCGTCTCCTGGAAATGCTTTTTGCCTTGGGGTCAATCACCAGGTAGGTTTTCCTCCCTTCAAGCAGAGGATCCCGACTCCCCCCGTCCCCCTCCTCCACTTCATACGCTCCGTCCAAGTGCTGACGTGTCTCCTCTGTGATGTGGACTCGCCTATTAATGAGAAAATCGTAGTTTCAAAACAAAAATTAATACAAAGTACAGAGGGTAAGACAACTCAAAATGTATCGTCCACACATGGCAGTTATTTTAAAACAAAACATGTACACTTATACTGGTTGTTTTGTCGTCCTTTTTTTTTAATAGCGCATGGTGGAAAGGAGCAGGGAGAAGAACATCTAATTTGACCTGCCGCTTGTTAAAAAAAAAAAGATTAAATTAAATTAAATAACCATAAAAAAGTAAAATAAAAGCAATATTCTTTCAGTCACAGTTGCTTAGAAATACTGAAACATAAAACCAGAACACAAAAGTCAACTTCATACCGTCTAATTAATTACGCTTTCTTTATACATTTTCTTAAACATAACAATTATTCATCTAGAATGTTCTCACCCAGGAAGACCTCCAGACTCCATGTGATTGGCTAACGTGACGTCATGTGACCACACGTCGTACTGCCACTTCTGCAGACCGATCACACCACAGAGGACGTTGCCCGTGTGCACACCGACCCGCATGCTGATGTCTACACCGGTCGCCTCTCGCAGGAGACTACAGGGAGCAAGAGTATTAGTTAGTACGAGTGTTAATTGGTATTGTTATTTAGTAGTAAGGCTATTTCATGGCACTATCATGTTATTTTAAAACAGAAAGCACAGAAAACACTAAAAGTAAAGGACAGATATGTTAATGTTTGAACATGAGCATGTTTTCTATGTTGGTTGTCACACCAGCTCAACTTTTTTAGTAAACATTTGTTACTTTAATAAACAATAAAGACAACACTTCAGTCAAAATACTGCATTAAGTAGCGCTTTACAGGTTGTGTTTTTTTGTAAATTGTGTAACTTTTTTAATCTTTAAAGGTCACCTATCATGCTATTTTTAGGCAATAGCATAGGTCTCAGATATATAAAAATATATTAAAAACATGTCTATGAAGTGTTTTGCTCAAAATACCAAACAGATCACCCATTCTAGCCATGCCTCATATCCCTCCATTTCACTTCCTGTTTCTAAAGTGCTGATATGGGTATAAAGCTTAATTTTTTTTAAATACAAAATAAAAAGGAGGGGTCTGAGCTCATGTGGGATCCGGCAGCTACTGTCTAAACTAAATGCTGCGGTGATGAAACGCCATATCATGGATTATCAAGGATTCTCTCTGAAACAGTCTGGAGCTCAAAGGCTTTCTCTCTTGCCGGTTACACCACAAGGTGAGTTCCTTTTTACTTCCTGCTTCTTCACACACATGCTCTCCAGTACAGGTTAGCTCTGAGTGTTAGCGATGCTAATGTAAACACCGACCATATTACGTCCGAAACAGTCGGGCATTGTTTCTGATAGCAACGTTTCTGATTGGGCCGTGGGTCCACATTTCAGATATTACGGCATATCGGACGCAAATCTGGATCAGCTCCGTTGTTCCCCGTTTTTAGAGATTTGGGTACGGAGGAAAAGAGAGAGGGCTTTTATTTACTAATGCTGCGTGAGTTCCCTGACACACCGGGGACACATGTTTATGTATAAAAGACATCAAAAAGTGCATTTTGCATGATAGGTCCCCTTTAAAATATTTTTTGTATACATGCTTCTTAGGTAACATTAAGCTTTCTTTGGCTCTTTTCTGCTGTAACAATGTAAATGTCCCCTCTGTGGGACTAATAAAGTTATTCTGATTTCTTAATAATAATAATAATAACAAAACGTTGTAAATATATCACCTTTCAAAACATAGTTACAACGTGCTTTCGTATACAAATACACAGAAAACAAGTGAACTAAACAACAGCATCTAAACATAAGAACACAGAGTAAAACCGATAGAAAATAATAAAACTAAAATAAATAGATTACAAATAAATGAAGAAAAAAAGCTTTATTCCCTACGAAAGTAACACCAGGGATTGACCAACTAACGAGCCTTAATTTCTTTGATATGTTAGATAATAACAAAAGAAGACAGTTATAATACATTTTTGTAATAAATCTAGATGACTGACCTGATGCCAGAGCACATGTCCAGCCCCATCTTAACGCAGTTCTTAGCGTGTGTGGGGATGGGATCAGGTAGACCAGACACACAGTAGTAGCAATCACCCAGGATCTTAATGCGGAGACACCCATTATTCTACAGATGGAGACAAAACAGAGAAAGGGAGTCAGACGCAGTATTAGGCGACTCAAAACTGTCCTTTGAGAAGAAAGACGTCACTTTGAGGTTGTTCTGTAGATGTTTTTACCTTCGCGATGTCATCAAATCTTCCAAAGAGTTTGTTGAGAACAGCCACCAGCTCCTCAGGTGAGCAGGAACTCGCCAGCTTTGTGAAACCCACAATGTCTGCGTACAGGATGCTGCACACACACACACACACACACACAACACACACACACACACACAACACACACACACCCACACACACACACACACACACACACACACAGCACACACACCACACACACACACACACACACAACCACACACACAACACACACACCACACCACACACACACACACACACACACACACACACACACACACCGGCACAAACACACACACTGCTCCACCACATCACACACACACACACACACACACAAACACACACACACACACACACACACACACACACACACACACACACACACACACATACATAGACACATACACAAATAGACACACACACACACACACACACATAGACACATACACAAATAGACACACACACACACACACACACACACACACACACAACACACACACACACACACGCACGCACGCACACATCAGTATGATAGAGGTTGTGTCAGTGCTGCACAATAACACAGGAAATGTAAAACCATTTTTGTAAGTAATTGCTGTTGTCTAATTTTCATCTTTGATGTACTTTTAGTTATTTTATTTATCAATACAAATTATATATAAATTATTTTATTTATCAATACAAATTATATATAAATTATTTTATTTATCAATACAAATTATATATAAATTATTTTATTTATCAATACAAATTTGATCACAAAAAAAGGAAATGTAAAACCATTTTAGACATCTTAAACCTGTAGTCTTTCTCTTGGATATATATATATATATATATATATATATATATATATATTGTATCTTCTATCTGTCAAGAAGGACTTTTAAATACTATTTAAACATAGGATTGTACAATTTAATTTAAAATGTGTGGGTTTTTTTTCTTCACGTACACAGCTTCATGCCACTGTAAGAAAGACTTTATTTAAATATTGATTAAGAGCTAGAGACTATATCTATTACGTGTAGTTCAGTTGTGTATTTATGTTGTACAAGTATCATTAGTCATTCATATTAAAGGTCACAATGAGGGTCATGTCTCTATGCATTTCAAATGCAATATAATAATAATACATTTCACTTGTGTAGCACAAGTAATGACAGTGCAAATTAACTACAAAAAGTTAATGTGCAGTATAATAGTAAATTAATAATAATAATAGTATTGTCTATAAAGTAATCTTCACCTGACGTCTCTGTGCTTGCGGACGTAGAGGCTGTAGAAGTTGTGAGGGTTGTTTTCATTCTTCTTCTCAGTCTCGGGTTTGAACAGCTTCTTTATCACCTCCGTCTTCAGCTCCATGGCGATGTACCGTGGCAACACTGACAGCAGCAGCTTCTCCTGTTGCCATGGACACAGAGATGACAGATATTGTGATGAGTTTTGAGACTCTGCATCTGCGTTATTGTATTTCTGTTTTACAATCCGTCCTAAAGGCTGTGTAAGAAACAGGAAATAGCCTCTTTTGAAGCGCTGCGGTGTTTACTCAGCGGACCGTGTTTCATCTATCTGTTTACCTGCCGTGAATAGCGTCCATACAGCTTTGCATTTTCTATCGCTGCCGGGCTTCGGACGAGTGAATCATTAATCTATTGACCTAATAGCCACAAAGGCATACAGCGACTTAACCCAGGCTGTCGAGGTAGAGAGTCTCTTTGATAATGAAGCGATTGCACGTAACGATTTTAAATCCAGAAGGACAGGGTATAGATATAGCAATTATACCTGTCATTTTAGAACAAGTATGGTATGTTAATAACTTATTTTACCCTTTAGTCTGTTAACTCGTTATTGTTGTAATTATTCATTACTTTTTCATTATTTATCTTTTAGTTTTATCATGACTTAGATTTTTTTACATGGCTATCTCTTGCACATTATCTCTTTGATTTCATTTTTCTATTATTTATATTTTTTAACAAATTCGTTATTATGAATAATAATCCCTTTTTGTATTAATATTTATTAGCATTATTACAATAATAATAATAGATTTAATTTGTTAGCGCTTTTACAGGTGCTCAAAGACGCTTTACAGATATAGTGAAGGGAAAAGAAAAGGAAGGAACAACAAATAAATATATAGTTAAAGTTAAAGTCAAATAATACAAAAACAATCACACATTAAAAGCCAGATTGAAGAGGTGAGTTTTTGTGAGTTTTTTGAAGGTGGTGAGGTCAGTGCAGTCTCTGATGGGTTGGGGGAGTCATACATACATACAATCCCTCTATGTATCGAGGTATTTGTATATTCATATTTATATATTTATTTCTAGCACATTATCTCTTTGATATAATATCTTTAAGGAATAATAATAATAATAATAAATAAATAAGATAATAATACAAAATATCCTTTTAAAAATAAAATTGCGTGATTTTTATAATGCAGAAGTATCCACTTGTAAAATCTGATCTTATAGTGAACATTTGATTTGTGTCAGTAAAGGCTAAGCTGAGGTGTTGTGTATTATTACCTAATCTATTCAAATAGGTCACATTTAAATTAAAACCACACATGACATTACATCACATGTCACTTGTTAGACGCTTTTATCCAAAGCGACTTACATACTCAATACTGTGGACAATCCCCACAGGAGCAATTTGGGGTGAAGCGTCCCAGGGACACAACAACATGCTGACTGCAGTGGGGTTTGAACCTGTGACCCCCTGATCCCAACACCAACGCCCCAGTCCACAGCGCCACACACACACCTCCCATACCATATAATGAGTTTGAAGACAGAGTGTTTCTTTGTACTACCTGCTGGTATTTCTTGATTTCCTTCTGGGAACGTATGGTGCTGAACTCCTCTCTCTTCATATTGGATTTCCGGAGATCCCGCTCCGTCATCCACAGATGGAAAATCCCCACGCAGTTCACACACACAAACAGAAACGCATTCGCCACCAGCTGCGAGAAGAGACAAGGAGGTTATTTACACTTGACTATTTATCCAGCGGAAACAATATTGGTACATCAATCACTGACAGAGAGTTGGAAAAACAAAGACATTATTGAATTTGTGTGCATTATTAAAGAGATGTATCACTAACTGAATTAGCTTCTACTTTAAAGATCCCCTATTATACTGTTTTTCATCAATATATTACAGGTCTCAGATATATCCAGAACATGTCTCTGATTGGCTGACACACGATCATTGCAGCATCCCATAATCCCCTCTGTTTCAGCCCTGTTTAAAAAGTGCTGATTCTCTGGGTGTTTCTCAATATCGAGGACGCTTCCTTGGTAGGACATGTCTTCCGAGTCAGGTCCTTCAGAAGCGAGGCAAGAATCCCTCCTTGCCTCGGAAAACGAAGAATGGTCGGAACAGGCTAACAGGTGTGCCGGTGTGCGTCACATGAGAGGCCCCGCCTTACATTTTCCGCCAAAGATTTGGGAAATTGGTCCGTGTGCAAAGCATTGTGGGGATTTTAAGACCGCGGAGGATACACATGTGCAGCCTCGAAATTTCCCGCAACGAAGGACGTCGGCCTCGGTAGAATTCCAAGGATCCTGGACATTGGAACAGTCTTTCGGCGGGACTCGATGACGTAGAATCCTTGAAATAGTGGCTCTGGAGGATCCTTCCTCGACATTGAGAAACACCCTCTGTCTGTTACTTTAGATGAAAATAAGGAGCCCCTCCCCACGCCCCTCTGAGAGACATTTGGTTACAAAGAACACAATGGTGCTCATGGAGGAGATTCAGGTGATAAGGGGGGGGGGGAGACTCTCAGAGTCTCTTTCTGGGGACACATGTTGAGGTAGAAGAGACATGGAGAAGAGGGGACACATGTTGATGTAGAAGAGACATGAAGAAGAGGGGACACATGTTGATGTAGAAGAGACATGAAGAAGAGGGGACACATGTTGATGTAGAAGAGACATGAAGAAGAGGGGACACATGTTGATGTAGAAGAGACATGAAGAAGAGGGGACACATGTTGATGTAGAAGAGACATGAAGAAGAGGGGACACATGTTGATGTAGAAGAGACATGAAGAAGAGGGGGACACATGTTGATGTAGAAGAGACATGAAGAAGAGGGGACACATGTTGATGTAGAAGAGACATGAAGAAGAGGGGACACATGTTGATTTAGAAGAGACATGAAGAAGAGGGGACACATGCTGATGTAGAAGAGACATGAAGAAGAGGGGACACATGCTGATGTAGAAGAGACATGAAGAAGAGGGGACACATGTCTGATGTAGAAGAGACATGAAGAAGAGGGGACACATGTTGATGTAGAAGAGACATGAAGAAGAGGGGACACATGTTGATGTAGAAGAGACATGAAGAAGAGGGGACACATGTTGATGTAGAAGAGACATGAAGAAGAGGGGACACATGTTGATGTAGAAGAGACATGAAGAAGAGGGGACACATGTTGATGTAGAAGAGACATGAGAAAGAGGGGACACATGTTGATGTAGAAGAGACATGAAGAAGAGGGGACACATGTTGATGTAGAAGAGACATGAAGAAGAGGGGACACATGTTGATGTAGAAGAGACATGAAGAAGAGGGGACACATGTTGATGTAGAAGAGACATGAAGAAGAGGGGACACATGTTGATGTGAAGAGACATGAAGAAGAGGGGACACATGTTGATGTAGAAGAGACATGAAGAAGAGGGGACACATGTTGATGTAGAAGAGACATGAAGAAGAGGGGACACATGTTGATGTAGAAGAGACATGAAGAAGAGGGGACACATGTTGATGTAGAAGAGACATGAAGAAGAGGGGACACATGTTGATGTAGAAGAGACATGAAGAAGAGGGGACACATGTTGATGTAGAAGAGACATGAAGAAGAGGGGACACATGTTGATGTAGAAGAGACATGAAGAAGAGGGGACACATGTTGATGTAGAAGAGACATGAAGAAGAGGGGACACATGTTGATTTAGAAGAGACATGAAGAAGAGGGGACACATGTTGATGTAGAAGAGACATGAAGAAGAGGGGACACATGTTGATTTAGAAGAGACATGAAGAAGAGGGGACACATGCTGATGTAGAAGAGACATGAAGAAGAGGGGACACATGTTGATGTAGAAGAGACATGAGAAGAGGGGACACAGCTAATTAGAAGAGACATGAAGAAGAGGGGACACATGCTGATGTAGAAGAGACATGAAGAAGAGGGGACACATGTTGATGTAGAAGAGACATGAAGAAGAGGGGACACATGCTGATGTAGAAGAGACATGAAGAAGAGGGGACACATGTTGATGTAGAAGAGACATGAAGAAGAGGGGACACATGCTGATGTAAGAAGAGGGGACACATGTTGATGTAGAAGAGACATGAAGAAGAGGGGACACATGTTGATGTAGAAGAGACATGAAGAAGAGGGGGACACATGTTGATGTAGAAGAGACATGAAGAAGAGGGGACACATGTTGATGTAGAAGAGACATGAAGAAGAGGGGACACATGTTGATGTAGAAGAGACATGAAGAAGAGGGGACACATGTTGATGTAGAAGAGACATGAAGAAGAGGGGACACATGTTGATGTAGAAGAGACATGAAGAAGAGGGGACACATGTTGATGTAGAAGAGACATGAAGAAGAGGGGACACATGTTGATGTAGAAGAGACATGAAGAAGAGGGGACACATGTTGATGTAGAAGAGACATGAAGAAGAGGGGACACATGTTGATGTAGAAGAGACATGAAGAAGAGGGGACACATGTTGATGTAGAAGAGACTGAGAAGAGGGACACATGTTGATGTAGAAGAGACATGAAGAAGAGGGGACACATGTTGATGTAGAAGAGACATGAAGAAGAGGGGACACATGTTGATGTAGAAGAGACATGAAGAAGAGGGGACACATGTTGATGTAGAAGAGACATGAAGAAGAGGGGACACATGTTGATGTAGAAGAGACATGAAGAAGAGGGGACACATGTTGATGTAGAAGAGACATGAAGAAGAGGGGACACATGTTGATTAGAAGAGACATGAAGAAGAGGGGACACATGTTGATGTAGAAGAGACATGAAGAAGAGGGGACACATGCTGATGTAGAAGAGACATGAAGAAGAGGGGACACATTTGATGTAGAAGAGACATGAAGAAGAGGGGACACATGTTGATGTAGAAGAGACATGAAGAAGAGGGGACACATGTTGATGTAGAAGAGACATGAAGAAGAGGGGACACATGTTGATGTAGAAGAGACATGAGAAGAGGGGACACATGTTGATGTAGAAGAGACATGAAGAAGAGGGGACACATGTTGATTGTAGAAGAGACATGAAGAAGAGGGGACACATGTTGATGTAGAAGAGACATGAAGAAGAGGGGACACATGTTGATGTAGAAGAGACATGAAGAAGAGGGGACACATGTTGATTTAGAAGAGACATGAAGAAGAGGGGACACATGCTGATGTAGAAGAGACATGAAGAAGAGGGGACACATGTTGATGTAGAAGAGACATGAAGAAGAGGGGACACATGTTGATGTAGAAGAGACATGAAGAAGAGGGGACACATGTGATGTAGAAGAGACATGAAGATGAGGGGACACATGTTGATGTGGAAGAGACATGAAGAAGAGGGGACACATGTTGATGTAGAAGAGACATGAAGAAGAGGGACACATGTTGATGTAGAAGAGACATGAAGAAGAGGGGACACATGTTGATTTAGAAGAGACATGAAGAGATGGGGACACATGCTGATGTAGAAGAGACATGAAGAAGAGGGGACACATGTTGATGTAGAAGAGACATGAAGAAGAGGGGACACATGTTGATTTAGAAGAGACATGAAGAAGAGGGGACACATGCTGATTTAGAAGAGACATGAAGAAGATGGGACACATGCTGATGTAGAAGAGACATGAAGAAGAGGGGACACATGTTGATGTAGAAGAGACATGAAGAGAGGGGACACATGTTGATGTAGAAGAGACATGAAGAAAGAGAGCAAGAGATGACACATGTTGATGTAGAAGAGACATGAAGAAGAGGGGACACATGTTGATGTAGAAGAGACATGAAGAAGAGGGGACACATGTTGATGTAGAAGAGACATGAAGAAGAGGGGACACATGTTGATGTAGAAGAGACATGAAGAAGAGGGGACACATGTTGATGTAGAAGAGACATGAAGAAGAGGGGACACATGTTGATGTAGAAGAGACATGAAGAAGAGGGGACACATGTTGATGTAGAAGAGACATGAAGAAGAGGGGACACATGCTGATGTAGAAGAGACATGAAGAAGAGGGGACACATGTTGATGTAGAAGAGACATGAAGAAGAGGGGACACATGTTGATGTAGAAGAGACATGAAGAAGAGGGGACACATGTTGATGTAGAAGAGACATGAAGAAGAGGGGACACATGTTGATGTAGAAGAGACATGAAGAAGAGGGGACACATGTTTGATGTAGAAGAGACATGAAGAAGAGGGGACACATGTTGATGTAGAAGAGACATGAAGAAGAGGGGGACACATGTTGATGTAGAAGAGACATGAAGAAGAGGGGACACATGTTGATGTAGAAGAGACATGAAGAAGAGGGGACACATGTTGATGTAGAAGAGACATGAAAGAAGAGGGGACACATGTTGATGTAGAAGAGACATGAAGAAGAGGGGACACATGTTGATGTAGAAGAGACATGAAGAAGAGGGGACACATGTTGATGTAGAAGAGACATGAAGAAGAGGGGACACATGTTGATGTAGAAGAGACATGAAGAAGAGGGGACACATGTTGATGTAGAAGAGACATGAAGAAGAGGGGACACATGTTGATGTAGAAGAGACATGAAGAAGAGGGGACACATGTTGATGTAGAAGAGACATGAAGAAGAGGGGACACATGTTGATGTAGAAGAGACATGAAGAAGAGGGGACACATGTTGATGTAGAAGAGACATGAAGAAGAGGGGACACATGCTTGATGTAGAAGAGACATGAAGAAGAGGGGACACATGTTGATGTAGAAGAGACATGAAGAAGAGGGGACACATGTTGATGTAGAAGAGACATGAAGAAGAGGGGACACATGTTGATGTAGAAGAGACATGAAGAAGAGGGGGACACATGTTGATGTAGAAGAGACATGAAGAAGAGGGGACACATGTTGATGTAGAAGAGACATGAAGAAGAGGGGACACATGTTGATGTAGAAGAGACATGAAGAAGAGGGGACACATGTTGATGTAGAAGAGACATGAAGAAGAGGGGACACATGTTTGATGTAGAAGAGACATGAAGAAGAGGGGACACATGTTGATGTAGAAGAGACATGAAGAAGAGGGGACACATGTTGATGTAGAAGAGACATGAAGAAGAGGGGACACATGTTGATGTAGAAGAGACATGAAGAAGAGGGGACACATGCTTGATGTAGAAGAGACATGAAGAAGAGGGGACACATGTTGATGTAGAAGAGACATGAAGAAGAGGGACACATGTTGATGTAGAAGAGACATGAAGAAGAGGGGACACATGTTGATGTAGGGGGGGGAAAAGAGGGGACACATGTGGTTGTAGAAGAGACATGAAGAAGAGGGGACACATGTTGATGTAGAAGAGACATGAAGAAGAGGGGACACATGTTGATGTAGAAGAGACATGAAGAAGAGGGGGACACATGCTGATTGTAGAAGAGACATGAAGAAGAGGGGACACATGTTGATGTAGAAGAGACATGAAGAAGAGGGGAACATGTTGATGTAGAAGAGACATGAAGAGAGGGGACACATGTTGATGTAGAAGAGACATGAAGAAGAGGGGGACACATGTTGATGTAGAAGAGACATGAAGAAGAGGGGACACATGTTGATGTAGAAGAGACATGAAGAAGAGGGGACACATGCTGATGTAGAAGAGACATGAAGAAGGAGGGGGACACATGCTGATGTAGAAGAGACATGAAGAGAGGGACACATGTTGATGTAGAAGAGACATGAAGAAGAGGGGACACATGTTGATGTAGAAGAGACATGAAGAAGAGGGGACACATGTTGATGTAGAAGAGACATGAAGAAGAGGGGACACATGTTGATGTAGAAGAGACATGAAGAAGAGGGGACACATGTTGATGTAGAAGAGACATGAAGAAGAGGGGACACATGCTTGATGTAGAAGAGACATGAAGAAAGAGGGGACACATGCTGATGTAGAAGAGACATGAGAAGAGGGGACACATGCTGATGTAGAAGAGACATGAAGAAGAGGGGACACATGTTGATGTAGAAGAGACATGAAGAAGAGGGGACACATGTTGATGTAGAAGAGACATGAAGAAGAGGGGACACATGTTGATGTAGAAGAGACATGAAGAAGAGGGGACACATGCTTGATGTAGAAGAGACATGAAGAAGAGGGGACACATGTTGATGTAGAAGAGACATGAAGAAGAGGGGACACATGTTGATGTAGAAGAGACATGAAGAAGAGGGGACACATGTTGATGTAGAAGAGACATGAAGAAGAGGGGACACATGTGATGTAGAAGAGACATGAAGAAGAGGGGACACATGTTGATGTAGAAGAGACATGAAGAAGAGGGGACCACATGTTGATGTAGAAGAGACATGAAGAAGAGGGGGACACATGTTGATGTAGAAGAGACATGAAGAAGAGGGGACACATGTTGATGTAGAAGAGACATGAAGAAGAGGGGACACATGTGATGTAGAAGAGACATGAAGAAGAGGGGACACATGTTGATGTAGAAGAGACATGAAGAAGAGGGGACACATGTTGATGTAGAAGAGACATGAAGAAGAGGGGACACATGTTGATGTAGAAGAGACATGAGAAGAGGGGACACATGTTGATGTAGAAGAGACATGAAGAAGAGGGGACACATGTTGATGTGAGAGAGACATGAAGAAGAGGAGAGGGGAACACATGTTGATGTAGAAGAGACATGAAGAAGAGGGGACACATGCTGATGTAGAAGAGACATGAAGAAGAGGGGACACATGTGATGTAGAAGAGACATGAAGAAGAGGGGACACATGTTGATTTAGAAGAGACATGAAGAAGAGGGGACACATGTTGATTTAGAAGAGACATGAAGAAGAGGGGACACATGTTGATGTAGAAGAGACATGAAGAAGAGGGGACACATGTTGATTTAGAAGAGACATGAAGAAGAGGGGACACATGTTGATGTAGAAGAGACATGAAGAAGAGGGGACACATGTTGATTTAGAAGAGACATGAAGAAGAGGGGACACATGTTGATGTAGAAGAGACATGAAGAAGAGGGGACACATGTTGATTTAGAAGAGACATGAAGAAGAGGGGACACATGTTGATTGTAGAAGAGACATGAAGAGAGGGGACACATGTTGATTTAGAAGAGACATGGAAGAAAGGGGACACATGTTGATGTAGAAGAGACATGAAGAAGAGGGGACACATGTTGATTTAGAAGAGACATGAAGAAGAGGGGACACATGTTGATGTAGAAGAGACATGAAGAAGAGGGGACACATGTTGATGTAGAAGAGACATGAAGAAGAGGGGACACATGTTGATGTAGAAGAGACATGAGGAAGAGGATTTTGCATAATAGATGACCTTTAACAAAGCATCTTTCCAGGAAACTGTAAAACCTGCTGCTCACACACATTCCCCACAAGTGTGATTTGAATAAAGACGCTATTTTCTAGCACATGCAAAAGATGCCTATCTCTTTAGATGGCCGAGTCATTTGTTCATATTTGTCTACATTTACATCTGTACTTTAACCTGTACATGTGTTTTTTTAACCAATACTCACTTTGCATCAGTATTGACAACCTAAGCCATGATTATAAGTTATCATTTAGGGTCTTAATGTTTTTGAAACAACATAACAGCGACACAGAAAACATAATAATGTACTTAAAGGGAAAAAGGAGACGCTAACTGATATAAGACATTTCTGTTACCCTCAGTGAGAGAATCCAGAAAACAGAAAGAAAGTATATTCTTCTATACTTTTCAATCAATAGAACAAATATATAGAAAAGCTAAATATATTGTGTTAAATAGTAAGATGTAACAGTGGCTCCATTTGAGAATGAAATTAACCAAAAAAGATATTTAAATAATGAAAAATATAAACGTTAAAGTGAAATGTCCAATAAAGGATACCAAAAAATATAAATATTGACATAAACATAAAAAGTAAAAATGTGCACATTGTACTAGAACAAATATCATGTATACAACAATATAAACAGTGACGTTTTAGTGTTAATATAGATATTAAATGTACCTGTTTTACATTTCTAAGCCATGCTAAGCTACACCACACAGGCCTGGCTTCACGTTTTGATTACAGACATAAAAGGGAACAAGCAAATTCAATAAAATGCTAAACTTGTCACTTAAAATCTTTACTTGCAAGATGGTAAAGCACTGGTTCTTACTATCATAATGGTTCAGGTATTGTGCGATCATTTTGTTGATGAGGGGGAATGATAGGAATCTGGGTGTGACCCTAGATAACAACCTGTCCTTTACTGCAAACATCGCTGCTACAACCCGTTGCTGCAGATACACGCTTTACAACATCAGGAAGATACGTCCCCAGCTGACCCAGAAAGCGACGCAGGTTCTGGTCCAGGCTCTCGTCATCTCACGCCTAGACTACTGCAACTCCCTCCTGGCTGGTCTACCTGCATGTGCCATCCGACCTCTGCAGCTCACCCAGAATACAGCGGCTCGTCTGGTCTTCAACCTTCCTAAATTCTCCCACACCACTCCGCTCCTCCGCTCCCTTCACTGGCTTCCGGTAACTGCTAGAATCCACTTCAAGACACTGGTACTTGCTTACCGTGCTGCGAATGGATCTGGCCCTTCCTACATCCAGGACATGGTTAAACCGTACACCCCAGCGCGTGCACTACGCTCTGCATCAGCCAAACGACTCGCTGCGCCCTCGCTGCGAGGGGGACCCAAGTTCCCATCGGCGAAAACACCTGGGTTTGCTATCCTGGCTCCAAGATGGTGGAATGAGCTCCCCATTGACATCAGGACAGCAGATAGCTTACACACCTACCGGCGCAGACTGAAAACTCATCTCTTTCGACTCCACTTCGAGCGATAGAACTATTAACGAAGCACTTATATACTAATAAAGGACTGGCTTACCTAAAGCCAGTTGAGTAGCACTTGAAATGTGTTGGCTCTATGAAACCTGATGATTCTGTTTTCTTCAAGTTTGTATCCTCCAGGTCGAACGCACTTATTGTACGCCGCTTTGGATAAAAGCGTCAGCTAAATGTAATGTAATGATAATGTCGGAAATATGTTGATAATGTTTGCACAATATGAAAATGGATAGCATCAATAAATTGTACGTCCTTTTGGTGTCCATGGAGGGCATGGCTGATTAACCCTGAGGTACAACAGGTGCAGTTATGTAAGCATCCTATAGCAGTATGTCCTCTGTATGTTAAGTTAAAAAAAGACAAATAATGTTTACCTGCACAGCCAGGTTGGGTGTGTCTGGGCTGGTGATGGGGACGTAGACGCTGATGATGACGATGTGAGAGACGCTCGTCCAGATCCCAACCATGAGGGCCCAGGCCATGGAGAGAGGAAGCACCGTGTACACGCTCAGAGAGAGGAAGAGGAAGAATGCCACCTGAGGAGTTACGGGAAGATGTTACTGAACAGTTAAAGAATATATAACATGGGATGGTGTTCATAGTACTATCAGAGAAGTTATGATGTCTCTCCTTTTACCTTATGGACTCTGAATCGTCAAAAAGTCACCAAAATCTTTTAAAAATCTTTTTGAAAGTGAGTTAAAAAGGCCGTAAAAAGGCAAGGGGCTCTGTAAGGAACCTCCCACTATCGACCAATTGGTATAACTCACACAAAAGGGGTGACAACCTTTCTTGAATTTGATGTATTGATATATTGCCTTTATATTCTCTGATGGCCTACTCGTTGTACCCGTGGTTTCTTTTGAGTTACTAAGTATTTGATGTCTGTTTATCCGCCTTTTGTCCTGAAGTGTCCTTTCTACTGATGTACTAAACCTCATTATTTCTTTCTGTGTTTCCTTCTCACCTGTTCCCACGCAGTGACGGGTCCTCCGGTGAAGATGAAGACGATGGCGGTGACGTACAGCGTCCCCCAGACGAAGAGCGCCAGCGCCCCCCCCGCAGCGCCGCACCGTGGCCAGCCAGGGCAGACAGACGAGCAGGAAGAAGCTCACACACAGAACCACACACAACACTGACAGCGCACCCACGTGATGAACGATGTTCTGTGGAGGGATGGGCGAACGATTAAAAACATGTTATCACTCACGTTGTTTAAGACACTAAACTGTCATGGATGTTGTGGAGCAGGCAGCGTTAAAGGTCCCCTATCATACTGTTTTTCCTCAATACATTATGGGTCTCACCAAACCCATTTCAACAAGTCAAAAATCAGTATGGTCTCTCAGACTCATCTTTTCTATCATATGCACAAATAGCATCTATTATTAGTACAAAATGTAAGGAGGGAGCCACGCCCCTCTGAGAGATATTTGGTTACAAAGAACACAAAGGTGCTCTAGGAGGAGATTCAGGTGATAAGGTGTGTGGGGGGGGGGTTGTTTTAATGCACTGCTACTATGTGTGATGTTGTGCACCATCAAAAGTGCTAAGTCAGTCATGTTTCATGTTGTTATTCTTGTATTGTCACTTCCTGTTTTGTTTTGACACTCAATTGTCACGTCTCATTTCAGGTTCCTTGACTCCCTTCCCTAGTGTGTTCTCCCGCGCCCATCACCTGTGCCCAGTTATCTCCTGTTTATGTTCCCCTTGTCCTGTCCTCATGCCAGAACTCTGCTCTTCAGCGTTTGCTTTGGATTCAAAGCCTATTTTTGCTCCTGAAACTTATGTTAAGTTTAGTTCCTCACGTTGTGAGCGGTTACCTTTAGTGCAAATAAAGTATATCAATTATACTTTACCTCCCGGGTCGTGCATTTGAGTCCTTATCTTTGTGTATCCAAGTTCGTAACATGTGACTCTGCACTGTGTATGACCTTGCAGCTGCCTCTTCTTGTGATAGGAGGAGGCAGGGCATTTCAGGTTGTTGATATTTATGAGAAGACACATACTTGTTGTCTCCTAAATATCTCATTTCTATGAGGCGTGAAGGAAGAACGTGACTCTTTCCAGAAGACGTCGCAGATGACCTCGACACCTTTCCGACACCCGCGGATGATATTAGCGCCACCTCGATTTACGACTTTGTTGTTATCTCCGTGTTTTGGACTATATACTGTAAGCCTGATGTTTTGAGTTAACCCATATCCTTTGTATGTGATTTAACTCTGCTCCTTCTTGCAAGAATGAATTAGTACCTGATTATTGATTCTCAACCTGGTGTCGAGTGATATTTTCCTAACATAATTGGTCCTTCGAGCCGGATCCAAGACCTCCTTCTTTCTCCGGGCAAACGAGCCTGACGCTGTTCACAGGGAGTCGAGGACTCTTAAAAAAGACATTTTACAAAGAAACATTTTGGTAAATAGGGGGGCCAGGTTTCGCTGGAGAGGAGAGGAGTGACGGATCCTTGAACTACCGACACGGGAGAGAACTTCAATACAGGAATCGTTTTTGGTTTCAAACCCCTGGTTCGTGGAAGGATACCAAAAAAGTCATAGAAAGACACAGGTAAACTTAGCTAAAGTATTTTTAAAATACATAGTTTGTGGGTAGACTAGGGCATTTTTACTTAGTTTTGGGGTAAAACTATTGGAGTTTTATAGTTCGAGGGTGGACTATAGGACACTTTTTTCTTAGTTTAGGTAAAACTATTGTGAGTTTTATAGTTTATGCGTAGACTATAGGGCATTTTTACTTAGTTTTGGGGAAAACTATGGGAGTTTTATAGGTCGTGAGTGGACTATAGGGCAACTAATCATGGGTTCATGCTGCATCAAGACCCGTGAGAAGAAGATAGAAACAGAAATAGTCATCTTATCAGGAGAGGCTAAATGGATGCAGGTGAAGCATGGAACGAGTGTGAAGAGAAATAAATACGACTTCCAAGGGAGGTTAGTGGTAGAGGAATGCCAACAATTGATTGATTACATCGAGAACAAATGTAACGGGAATGGAAAAAGGGAGGAAGAAGAGGATTTATTAGGGGCTATGATGTGGTTAGCCGAAGCAAGGAAAATAAGGGGAGGACATGAGAGAGAGGTAGAGAGGAGAAGGAGAGAAAAGGAAAAGGCTGAGAAAACAGCAGAATCAGAAAAAGAGAAATCAGAAAAGAAGAAATCAGAAAATAAGGTTTTGTATAACTTGTATCCTAATCTCCCCTATTCCGAGAAACTTGACGATCAAGTGATATGCAGACGCCGCCAACCCCCTCCTCCGTATCTCCCTCCTGTGGGACCTGCTGTCATGCAGGAGCAATGGATAGATAACCATGCACAAGCTCAACACCCCGGGGATCTCCTCGGACCCCATGGCCTCCGTCTCGTCTCACCCCTCTGCTCCCCCACCGACTCCGCTGCCTTGGCCACCCGCTCCGCCCTACCAACCACCTCCACACACCGACCCTCGTGCTCCCGCGCAGAGAACAGCCGGCATGAGGGAGGAACCCAGCAACACACGGTCAGGTAAGGCATTCAGAATGCCCGTTATGCCAGTTATGAATATATCAGGGAATGCGACTGATTTTCTAAGGGGGGGCATTTAAACTGAATGGGGTGAAATTGGCAAACAAAAGAAAAATAAGAAACACAAAGCAAACTGCCGTGTTTTTAACACGCATCTGATGATTACACTTCTGATGTAGGTTCTGTTGAATTGGTTTTCCGAGGTGATCAAAGAGGGCGCGGACGGGGCCGTGGCGGAAGGGACGGACGAGGTGGAGGGCGAGGTGGGGCACGAGGTCGAGGGCGAGGTGGGACGGACGAGGTGGGACGCACGAGGTGGGACGGACGAGGTGGGACGGACGAGGTGGAGGGCGAGGTGGGGCACGAGGTGGAGGGCGAGGCGGGGCACGAGGTGGAGGGCGCGGTGGGGCACGAGGTGGAGGGCGAGGTGGGAAACGAGGGGGGAGGGCGAGGGCGAGGTGGGGCACGAGGTGGAGGGCGAGGTGGGGCACGAGGTGGAGGGCGAGGGCGAGGTGGGGCATGAGGTGGGGCACGAGGTGGAGGGCGAGGTGGAGGGCGAGGTGGGGCATGAGGTGGGGCACGAGGTGGAGGGCGAGGTGGGGCACGAGGTGGAGGGCGAGGGCGAGGTGGGGCATGAGGTGGGGCACGAGGTGGAGGGCGAGGTGGAGGGCGAGGTGGGGCATGAGGTGGGGCACGAGGTGGAGGGCGAGGTGGAGGGCGAGGTGGGGCATGAGGTGGGGCACGAGGTGGAGGGCGAGGTGGAGGGCGAGGTGGGGCATGAGGTGGGGCACAAGGTGGAGGGCGAGGTGGGGCACGAGGTGGAGGGCGAGGTGGAGGACGGGGAGGAGGAACATGTCCGGAGGGAAGTTGCTTCTTGTGTGGAAAATGTTGTAGACACTGGAGAAACGACTGCAAATGAAGAAAGCCGCAGGAGGGAACGGAGGACTGGGTGGAGCAGGCATGACTAAAGCTATCTTTAGTGCATCTACAGAATCAGGTCACGTATTATCACACACAAACACAGTCCCTGAACAGATGGAAAGGGTTAACCCGTAGGTCAAACAAAATAAACAACTAAAGAACAGACTAACCCAAAACAAGATAGCCCAAAGCAATATGACCTAAAACAATATGATTCAGACCTTGACAGTGACACAGAAGCAAGTTCTGATAACGTCTCTATCAGCTCATCCGATGAGGAAGTGGAGATTTTAGAATTAGGTACAGTTGAATTAATGCTGGCTCACGTAGAGAAACCATTTGTTACCTTAAAAGTAATGGGAATAGATGTAACCAGATTATGCAAAACCGTTTGTTCAAACAGCAGATTGTCAAAATGGATTTATGACGTCAGTACTCACTCAACCGCATGGGGAGAAAAATAGACCAGTGGCATTTTACTCCTCACAGTTGGATACCATAGCTCGAGCAATGCCCATTTGTTTACAAGCAGTAATAGCAGCCTCCATGGCAGTACAGGCATCTGCAACAATAGTGCTTTAACTCTAAAAGTAACTCACGCAGTGTCCGTACTATTGTTACAAAATAAACAAACCTATATGTCACCAGCTAGACATTTAGCATGCATGGCTACGTTGCTATCACAACCAAATCGTACTATCGACAGATGCACTACTTTAAATCCAGCTACACTACTGCCAGTAGAGATAGATGGGGAACCAAATGACTGTGTCGCAGAAACTGAGAACAGTGTTTCCAAGGAGGACAGACCTGACTGACATTCCCTTCCCTGGTGCAGACATAACAATGTATGTTGACGGTTCATGTAAGAGGAATCTTGATGGAACTTATGCTGTAGTGACGCAGACAAAACTACTCGACTATCATTTATACACACAGCAACTATGCTTATTCATGAATACATGTGTTTGCACAACAATGGAAAAATAGGGGTATGGTAACATCCACGAAAACACCTATTAAACATGAAGATTTGATCCTATCACTTTTTGATGCAGTACAACTCCCCCAAGAGAGTGGCGGTCTGTAAGTGTGCAGCACACACTACAGGGACGGACTCAATTTCCACAGGGAACCGGAAGGCAGATGAAGAGGCTAAGAAAGCAGCGCAAAGACAGTGACAGGACAATGACCAATATATTTCAGAAGATATGCAACACATTGATCATGACATACCAAAAGACATGCAAGCACCTGACAAAGAGAAGGTATACTTGAAGAAGACATTGTGTACACAGAATAAAGAGGGATTGTGGGAGAGTACAGAAGGCAAATGTGTATAGAGAGGCGAAGTCACGCCCATCTCCCAAAATGATGTATTGAAGTCAATGGAGAGAGAAAAATTATCTTTCAATCCCGTTTGAATTGTGCCATGAATTACACATATGATGATTGTCAATCTTAAAAAATAATTTCCATGTCAAAAAAGTCAGTTTGTCTTAAAACTGTTGAAATATAAGACTATGAAAAATACGTAACTAGAAAGACTACAAATCCCAGAGTCACGTACATTAACGTTACACATTACACTCGTGTTACTCACCGAAACCTTGTATAGCCGGTCCCGCATGCTGGCTCTGACGGAACCGACTAACTCCCCTTTTGTGTATGTACAGTTCTCAACATGCCCAGACTTGGAGTGATTTTCACCTCGTTTAATACTTTTCACTTCATTCTGAAAGAAAGAGGGGAAATGTGCCAACGTGACGGCCATCTTGGTATTGGTGCCGTATGCAAGGCCAGAGATGTAGTTCATTGAGCGGTTTCACACAAAAAAAGTATTACTTCACAGTTTTACGACACATTTTAATTGTTTTGACTTGCAAAATTATCTTTTAAATTGACAAACATCATGTGTGTAATTCGTTGCACAATTCAAACGGGATCAAAAGATAATCTTTCTCTCTCCATTGACTTCAATACATGATTTTTCCGAAATAAGGTCCCATGGAGGTCCCCCGGAAAGGGAGGGACTTCGCCTCCCTATTAACAAAAAGCACATTTCGATATGCAGCTATATTGAGCCATGGGTTGGACCACGGCTCAACAGTGGGAATGGTGGACATAATACAAAAGATATTCACAGTCTATGGCTTTACAAACTACTCTAAAAAAAGGTTGTTTAGCTTTGTTCTGTGTGTGCACAGTATAACCCTCAGGGACAGTTCAGACCAAAGAGAGGTAAAATACCTGAGCCCCAGTATCCGCTTCAGCACATTTGCATGGACTTTATTGAACTAAATAAATGTGAAGGAATGAAATACTGTCTAACAATCATTGCCATGTACTCAAAATGGATGGAAGTTTTTCCAACTAGAAATCCATTGACAGTTGCTAAAGCATTGACAAATCACATAATCCCACGTTTTGGAATTCCGGAAAATATCTATATATATATATTATAATAATAATAATATAATGGCACACACTTTGTAAATAAAGTAATTCAGGATTTGACAGCCGTATTTGGAATACAGTTAAAACGACATTGTTCTTATCATCCACAGTCAGCAGGGTTGATAGAAAGAAATAATGGTACAGTAAAAGCTAGACAAAAGAAAATGATGGCCGAGACAAGGAAAAACATGGATGAGATGCTTAGCACCAGTGATGCTAAGCATGCACATTCTACCTAGTGCTAGAGGGCTGTTACCTTTTGAAATGTTATATGGAAGACCATATTATCTGCCTGAGTTAAAACCATCTGTAAGAGAGGAAGAAAGTATAAGTGAAAACACAGCAGAATATATGGCAAAAATGTTGAGAAGAAAAGAGATCACAAATGTTGTTGTCCCCTCTGCACAGGAAGTACCTGACACCACACAGACAGTGACACCAGGAGAGTGGGAGTTCACCAGAGCGATAAAGAGGAAGACCTGGCACTCGGCTAAGTGTGAGGGTCCCTACCAAGCACTCCTGTCTACACCGACTGCAGTTAGAGTGGCGGAGAGACCATCCTATACACCTGACTGTGAAGCTGTTTCAACCTAAAGACTGAAACTCGCCTCTACTGGTGAAGTCTGGCGACAAAGGGAGGTGATTCCAATAAGGGCGCTTGTCTCAAACCAGTGAAGAAACCAACAGAACCCTGTAGAATTTAAAGAGTGGACGTTAGCAGGGAAACAGTAACGGGTCTGAGTGACAGAAACTGACGATGTATCAAAGAGAAAATAATTAGGCCATGGCATCCATTCAGATTACATTAAAACATGTGCCTATACAATCTACCTACCTCAGCCGTTTGGGTACTTTTTTATATGAGTTTTTAATCATTTGTATTTTCCAAATTCTATGTTATACGAAGTACAAACAGGAGAAAATACAATTATGGGTTGTTTTAATGCACTGATACTGTGTGTGACTTTGAACTGTGTATGACCTTGCAGCTGCCTCTTCTTGTGGTAGGAGGAGGCAGGGCATTTCAGGTTGTTGATATTTATGAGAAGACACATACTTGTTGTCTCCTAAATATCTCATTTCTATGAGGCGTGAAGGAAGAACGTGACTCTTTCCAGAAGACGTCGCAGATGACCTCGACACCTTTCCGACACCCGCGGATGATATTAGCGCCACTTCGATTTACGATTTTGTTGTTATCTCCGTGATTTGGACTATATACTATAAGCCTGATGTTTTTTGCTGCTCCGTTGAGCAACATACCCCATGAGTTAACCCATATCCTTTGTATGTGATTTAACTCTGCTCCTTCTTGCAAGAATACATTAGTACCTGATTATTGATTCTCAACCTGGTGTCGAGTGATATTTTCCTAACAGTTACACAAGCCAAAAAATCGTTATGACATCACAAAGTGGCCAAAATCTGATCAGCTCATTTTCAGACAGGTTTCTATAGAAATGGATCAGGACAAAAAGAGAGAGAATCTTTGTTCCTGAAACTTTCAGAATCTCTTTGCACACATGTTGATATAGAAGAGACATGAAGAAGAGGGGACACATGTTGATGTAGAAGAGACATGAAGAAGAGGGGACACATGTTGATGTAGAAGAGACATGAAGAAGAGGGGACACATGTTGATGTAGAAGAGACATGGAGAAGAGGGGACACATGTTGATGTAGAAGAGACATGAAGAAGAGGGGACACATGTTGATGTAGAAGAGACATGAAGAAGAGGAGACACATGTTGATGTAGAAGAGACATGAAGAAGAGGGGACACATGTTGATGTAGAAGAGACATGAAGAAGAGGAGACACATGTTGATGTAGAAGAGACATGAAGAAGAGGGGACACATGTGATGTAGAAGAGACATGAAGAAGAGGGGACACATGTTGATGTAGAAGAGACATGAAGAAGAGGAGACACATGTTGATGTAGAAGAGACATGAAGAAGAGGGGGACACATGCTGATGTAGAAGAGACATGAAGAAGAGGGGACACATGTTGATGTAGAAGAGACATGAAGAAGAGGGGACACATGCTGATGTAGAAGAGACATGAAGAAGAGGGGACACATGTTGATGTAGAAGAGACATGAAGAAGAGGGGACACATGTTGATGTAGAAGAGACATGAAGAAGAGGGGACACATGTTGATGTAGAAGAGACATGAAGAAGAGGGGACACATGTTGATGTAGAAGAGACATGAAGAAGAGGGGACACATGTTGATGTAGAAGAGACATGGAGAAGAGGGGGACACATGTTGATGTAGAAGAGACATGAAGAAGAGGGGACACATGTTGATGTAGAAGAGACATGAAGAAGAGGAGACACATGTTGATGTAGAAGAGACATGAAGAAGAGGGGACACATGTTGATGTAGAAGAGACATGAAGAAGAGGAGACACATGTTGATGTAGAAGAGACATGAAGAAGAGGGGACACATGTTGATGTAGAAGAGACATGAAGAAGAGGGGACACATGTTGATGTAGAAGAGACATGAAGAAGAGGAGACACATGTTGATGTAGAAGAGACATGAAGAAGAGGGGACACATGCTGATGTAGAAGAGACATGAAGAAGAGGGGACACATGTTGATGTAGAAGAGACATGAAGAAGAGGGGACACATGCTGATGTAGAAGAGACATGAAGAAGAGGGGACACATGTTGATGTAGAAGAGACATGAAGAAGAGGGGACACATGTTGATGTAGAAGAGACATGAAGAAGAGGGGACACATGTTGATGTAGAAGAGACATGAAGAAGAGGGGACACATGCTGATGTAGAAGAGACATGAAGAAGAGGGGACACATGTTGATGTAGAAGAGACATAAAGAAGAGGGGACACATGTTGATGTAGAAGAGACATGAAGAAGAGGGGACACATGTTGATGTAGAAGAGACATGAAGAAGAGGGGACACATGTTGATGTAGAAGAGACATGGAGAAGAGGGGACACATGTTGATGTAGAAGAGACATGAAGAAGAGGGGACACATGTTGATGTAGAAGAGACATGAAGAAGAGGGGACACATGTTGATGTAGAAGAGACATGAAGAAGAGGAGACACATGTTGATGTAGAAGAGGACATGAAGAAGAGGGGACACATGTTGATGTAGAAGAGACATGAAGAAGAGGGGACACATGTTGATGTAGGAAGAGACATGAAGAAGAGGGGACACATGTTGATGTAGAAGAGGACATGAAGAAGAGGGGACACATGTTGATGTATTAGGAGACATGAAGAAGAGGGGGACACATGTTTGATGTAGAAGAGACATGAAGAAGAGGGGACACATGTTGATGTAGAAGAGACATGGAGAAGAGGGGACACATGTTTGAATGTAGAAGAGAACATGGAAGAAGAGAGGGACACATGTTGATGTAGAAGAGAATGTGAAGAAGAGGGGACACATGTTGATGTAGAAGAGACATGAAGAAGAGGGGACACATGTTGATGTAGAAGAGACATGAAGAAGAGGGGACACATGTTGATGTAGAAGAGACATGAAGAAGAGGGGACACATGTTGATGTAGAAGAGACATGAAGAAGAGGGGACACATGTTGATGTAGAAGAGACATGAAGAAGAGGGGACACATGTTGATGTAGAAGAGACATGAAGAAGAGGGGACACATGTTGATGTAGAAGAGACATGAAGAAGAGGGGACACATGTTGATGTAGAAGAGACATGAAGAAGAGGGGACACATGTTGATGTAGAAGAGACATGAAGAAGAGGAGACACATGTTGATGTAGAAGAGACATGAAGAAGAGGGGACACATGTTGATGTAGAAGAGGCATGAAGAAGAGGGGACACATGCTGATGTAGAAGAGACATGAAGAAGAGGGGACACATGTTGATGTAGAAGAGACATGAAGAAGAGGGGACACATGTTGATGTAGAAGAGACATGAAGAAGAGGGGACACATGTTGATGTAGAAGAGACATGAAGAAGAGGGGACACATGTTGATGTAGAAGAGACATGAAGAAGTGGATTTTGCATAATAGGTGATCTTAAAGACACTTAACTGTCATATATGTTGTGTAGTGAGCAGTGTTAAAGGGGTCTCATTCTGCTTTTTGGACTTTTCCCTTTCCTGTAGTGTGTTGTATAGGTTTTGTTCCCACCTGTAAATGATCTGCAAAGTAGGGCTGTGCGATTATGGCAAAAATCATAATCACGATTATTAAATGTATTGAACTTTAAAACAAATTAAAATAATAATTTGAACTGTATGTTTTTAACAGTTGTATACCCTGAACTTTAAGTATAATTCAACTGAAAAACCAATACAAATTAATTATAGGCTACATTTATATCTACATTTAAATAAATAATATCAAAAATAATAAATACCAATAAAGAAGATCAACAAATATTTTGGAGCGCACTTCCACAACCTACTGAACATATATGTTATGATAACTAATGTCACTCACAAGCTGTAATGTTTAATTATACTGCTACACGCAGTGCTCTTATTTTGGTAACCCCTTATCCAGAAACCGGAAGTAGCTAAGAGGTTCCGGCTTGACGAGGTTAGTGAAAGTTGACTGGACGCTAGAGACCGGAGAATAAAGACACGGCAACTAAAGCTTCCCTTGTAACGTGTTTATATGGATTTATTAAACAGACTGCAAGTCACAACACAACCTGGCCGAGAGGGCTTTTAGGGAGGAGCGAAAGCGCACGCGCGGGCAGGATATATAACGCAAGACAAATTGAGCATCATTGTGAAAGGGGAATGCAGCAAAATAATCGTTTTATTTCGATTAGGTTGTTTTTGTAATCGTTGCAAGACAAAATCGTAATCGAGATTAAAATACGATTAATTGCACAGCCCTACGGCAAATGCTAAAATCCCTCCTTTGTTTACTTCCGTAATTTAGTGGCATCACTATGTAGCTCTCCAACTCATTGTACGTGACAGGCAAAAGGGCGGGACTTCTCTAAGCTGTTGACCAATCTGAACAGAGCCGGCCAGCTAACCAATCAGAGCAGACTGGGCTCTGGTTTCAGCACAGGCAGTATGAGCAAAATAAAGAGCTTTTTGAACATTAAAGTATTAGAGACAGTACCGATATGAACCTGGACATGAGAAGTCTCTTCATAGCAGATACAAACAGATAAAACAGGAGCATTTTTTGTTAATATATATTTCTAAATACCTTCCCATTTCGACTCAGGTGTCTACTATATCCAAAAAGCCTAAAAGGCCTTTAATCATCAGACTTGAAAGCCAGGCTGAGCTTTAAACAGCTGGTGCAATGCCTTTTAATGTAATCCTGCCATGAGTTTTTTATGTTGTCCCCCGGGCAGTGGTTCTCAAACTTTTTCTGTCAGGCCCCCCCTTTGGAGAAAAAAAAAGTCGGGCCCCCCCAACACAAATAGTCAGGCTCTGTGGCAGCGCCAGAGATTTATTTTGGGGTGCTGTGGGGTAGCTTGACGTTTCGTAGAGGGTGCTCAAACATTTAGGGTTTCCCATTAATGTACCGGTCGCTACAGAGGAATGTTCTACTGCAACACTCCCCAATGCAAAATGAGAGATCTATGGATACCTCTCTCAACACCCATATGAAACAGAACTGTAAACAGATTTACTTTTTCTTTATCGATATTTTACAAATCACTCCCCTTTTAAACTGTATTCTTGTTTTACTGTCATATAGTATTTCATACCTGTTTTTCATTTATTCTCTTATTTTTTTATAACTATAATGATCATATAAACGTGTGCCTTGTTTCTCTTGTGAGGTCACTCTCGAAACGGTTCTTAATATCCTCTTTTACTTTGTCTTCCTTGTCTTCTGAGTAGGTCAAACTTAACTGTCTCTAACAATACTGAACCGTGACCTAAAAAAGTGTGCAAAATATCACAAATACCGTCCTTAAACCCCAAAAATTATGTTTATTGACGATTAAGTGGTGAGGGTTAGAGAAGGGAGTTTGGTTAGTGTGGGGTATGTTTTTGGCTTCTAATGTTTCTGTAGAATACATGAAATCTCTCACTTCTACATGTATTAATGATATACAATGTAAATATGTTATGTTATTTTGTGGGCCTCTAGTATAGCTTACCAGAGTGTCTCCATTATGTCTTATGATTGTATCTAGTGGATTTGTATGCAAAAAATATTGAATAAATGCAATAAATTCTCCTGATTTTACTTCTCCAGAGTGAGGACTTCTTGCTTTTCTTTCATATCTAAAAACAAAAAACACACACACACAGTCTCACCCTTCCTGTGGAGGGGATCAGGACGATGAGGGCCACGCAGAAAGCCAAGGACAGCACCAGACCGGTCAGCATGGCGGGAGTTTCCTCCACACACTGCAGGAAGGCCCTGTGAAACGCCTGATAGCAGCAGCACACCCCCTCCTTCACACTCTGCCTCGACCGGGTGCTTTTCTGGTCTTCTCCTCTGTCCTCGTCGTCCCACCTGACGTCGATGCTGTCCCGTGTTTGTGGGAGTTTGAATGGCGTTGCTGGTGAACTGCCACTCAAAGAAGAGTCTGTTTTAAAAACGCCTCGATCATCATCCGGACTTCTGTTGCTGTTTTTAACGCTGTGTGCGGAGATTTTGACAGGAGAGATTTGATTTGTCTTTTGGAATCCATCGAGCTCCGATATCTCTTCGCCAAAGTTGGATTTTGTGCTTTTTTCTACGGCTTGTAGCCTATCAGAGGAAGAGTTGACCAGGTTAGCGTGATCTGTTGTTGTTGTTCCCTTCATCAAAGACTCCAGAGGTTCAGGGCTCTGCACTTTTTTAGCCACACCGACCTCTAAGGAAACGGGAGATTTGCTTTTATTTAACGCGCCGTCATTCCCTTTCAAAGTGTCACTGCTTAATCCGTCTTTTGTTTTACTGAAGTCGTCCAGCTCCATGATGTTACCTCCAGTGTTTTTCCCCTCTCCATCGATAGCATTCACCACAACGTCCGGCACTAAAGCCACTTCTGGTGCTTCGTCTTGTCCAGTTCTCCTCTTGTCCGTAAAACCTTGCGACTCGTCTGGCATCGTGACCTGTGTGAGTGAGAGGGATCTCCTCGTCTAGCCCCTTGTCACTTTACTTTTTCTTGCTGTCTGTCTCTGTCTACATGATCAAAACACACGAGGGTAGTGACTTCTTTAGTTTTTCACCTGTCAGCTGTTGTTTATGTATGAGCAGAAAGGAGAGCGTTCACCTTTGACTGCATGTCAAACACCGAATCCTTCTTTGACGATCACTGAGGCAAACTGGAGGAAATCGCTGTAACAAAAAAAAAGAGATAAACAATAAGAAAGGTTAAAACACAACAACAAACACATTCAGAGATTAGCTGAATTATTTTGTACCTGTGTCCCAAAGTCCAATAAGGAGAGCAGGGAAGTCATACCTGCTCATTGCTTTCATGCCATTATAATGAGACACTTCTTTTAATCATTTCCCCATTATGCAAAATAAACTTGTTATACTAGCTACAGGTTCTTCCACTGCAACACACACACACACACACACACACACACACACACACACACACACACACACACACACACACACACACACACACACACACACACACACACACACACACACACACACACACACACTAACAGGTGTGTAAAGGAATTCAGTTTCAGTGACGCGCCCAGCTCACATTAAAAACATTTTTTACCAGTAACCTCCACCTACACTCAGCCGCTTCTTCCCCATCATGTGACTGCGCAGATTACCTTTGTCAGATCCAATGTATGTCACCATCAATTTTAGGATTTAAAATGTTTAATCTGCCTCTTCTGCTACAGGTATATCTGATGTAATAGCGAAGATAGGGATTAAACAGTATCTGATTAATAATGTTACCTAAATTGATTTGTGGCGAGTGTTAAAAACCTCGTGCTTTGTCCTTTACAATATGGCTTCTTTGTTGACTTTTACAAAAGGGTACTGTGTGTCTTTTTTTTAAAAGTCTGACACACTTTAAACTCTGGCACTGTGTGGTAATGACAGTGCATTTATTGTTGTCCACTGGAGTCCCTTTTCCCTGTTCTAAAGAATAAAGAAAGAGGGGTTTTCCAAAACTTACTCAGATGTTTTTGGCTTTCAAATCAAACCATGGAAAAGTTATATTTGAACTTAAATGGTCCGGTTTATTCAGTGTCATCCAAGTTAAGATGAAGTTAGACACCGTTAATTTGACTTACAGTCACTTTTAGAGAACTAACAATAGAAAATAAAGACCATTATTGAAGATTATTATGTTGTATTTTAACCTATGGATGCAATTTTACCAACTTAAGAGATACACTCAATCCATAAACCTTGTTGTTTTGATATCAAATGCCTATCGTAAGACCTCCAATTGCTTGTTTGAAACCCCCCACAGATATTTACATTATCATATCAGACAGCAAACACTAGTAAAAATAGAAATGTGTGTAAATGGACCAATATAATCTGTCCAACCACACCATTCACAAATACAAAGCTGCATATTGAATGTTTTATTGTTGAATTACCAAAGGAGTATTATGGCAAAATATGTTATCACAAATAAGCGAAAGGTGACTGACAGTGTTAACAAAGCTATCTTTCAATGTAACTTGCCTTATCTTTGGTTTAACTTGGCAGCAGGTGTAAGCCTTCAATAAAGTCATTTATAATAATTCAATATGTAAAAATAATCAGCTAGTTAGTTATCAATGGTTCTAATAAATGCACGTCCTCCTCTCTCGTCATTAACAACTAATTTATTATCAAAAAGGACTACAAACTAGAGATTAAATTGATTTTCTGTTCTGAAAAGGTGACTTTATTATTGGAAGCCAATTTCTGGCAATTATTTTGAAATACTAAGCCATTATTTTGAGGTTTTCAGTAAAATTACTTTGTAAGCATACAATTGGCAGAAATGTGCTTCCATACATAATTGCGGCTAGTTTTCAGGGTATACTATTAGGAACAATTTCCTTTAATAGTTCACTTAGTAGGCTCTATTATCGGCTCAGTAACTTATTTCACGTTAATAAAGGCTTACTGTGTGACAGGACAAAACAGAAACACCGGGTTGAAGCACAGAAATGTAAGGAAATAAGCCAAATAATATTCTTACCTCATCGTTTATTAATGTTCTCGTCGCTGTTTCCCTTTAACTTCAAAGAGATAAAGTTAATTTCCTTTTGTGTTTTTAATCGCCCAGCTTCCCTTATCGTTTTCGAGGACTCTTAAATACACTTTTGCCGTTTACATCCGGGTAAAAATGTCGAAATGATCTCGTAAAAACAGTATTTTCTTCCATAAAAAACAGACGTTAGAAAGTCTGCGTCTGGCTCTGGGCGCGAGCGAGTATGTGTGAGGTGGTTGGAGCGCGAGGCAGGTGAATGCGGGGGCGTGGTCCTCCTATTCAAATATGAAGAGGTAAACAGAGATGGAGAGGAAGGTCAAAGGACACACTGTCTGCAGGTGTTTTGTCTTAAAACGAAGCGTAAAAAGACGCTTGAAGTGGATTTAAGGCTTAGTTTGTTTGAACTATAGTCTTAGGAATCAAAAGGTTGCTGGTTCGAGTCCCACAACAGACCAGGAGGGCTGCATGCAGAGGCTAAACGTCACTTTATTTGCAGTGTTGTTTTAAAGGGGCTCTATAATGCTCATTTTCAGGTTCATATTAGCATGTTGTGTCTACTGTGAAAACAAAATGACAAAAACACTTAAACTTAAAGTGAGAACAGTCTTTGCATTACATCAAATGAAAAAAGAGAAACAGTAAACGACACACTATTGGAAAACCTTCAAGGTAAACATAATATATCCTCCTCTCTGAGTTTATCTCTCTTCTGTGTACCCCTGTGCGTCTTTTTCATTCAAATCAAACATGTTTATTGGTGTAGTAATATGTCCCTATATTGCCAAACAACTTATTTTACAACATCTGCAAACACACACACACACACACACACACACACACACACACACACACACACACACACACACACACACACACACACACACACACACACACACACACACACACACACACACACACACACACACACACACACACACACACACACACACACTCTGTAGTCACGATGGTGCAGCTGCAGAGTTCAGTGCCAAGTATAACAGGGATACATTAACTCAAGAAGAAAACTTAAGAGTAATTTGAAGGTGATTATCCTTTACTTGACTATTTTCATTTATTTCATACTTCAACTCCACTGCATTTCAGATGGAAATAGTGTAGAGGATAAGACTTAATTGATCATGAAGGGTACATTCAGATGTATATCAGTATGCACGGGTAGAATTGTAGTTACTTTTCACAACAAGTCAGTATCCCTCCGCGTCTGAGAAAAGCTACAACCGTTACAACTGTTACATTACGTCCGTTACAACACTAACTAACTAACTAAGCTTAAGATGGGAACATGTCAGGGATAATGTGCAGGAAGCCTTCCTGTACTTTTCTGTTGTTGTTAGATATGCAAATCAGTTAGTTACAAAGCCACAAAATACCTACAGCCACCACTCACTCACTGAATGTATGTCACTCTATTTAAAAACTTCTGCAGAGGTGAATGTAGACGTCGAAGGGCAAGTCCATTGTGTACATTGCCTGGAGACAATTCTCCGGTTGTTCTCAAAATAGTTGTGCGGTATATTTTCACCATTGTTCACAAACTCACCTGACTGGTTTACATGTCTATTTATTAGAAGGATGCAACCTATAACCTTCCTCTGTGAAGATACACACATGCATTGGGTAGTAACAATTATTCAATTATTATTATGCTCTGAACAAGCAAAGAGGAAGAAAAGGACGGTAAACAAAATATGAAAAGAAGGGTTAAAATACATAGAAATAAAACAAGCAGTCTCAAAAATGTGCAGATGAATTCATGCAGAACGACTTTATTTTTCTACCATTTTGGAAACAACCTTAACTGAGAAAGATCTTACCCATAGGCTCTTTTTAGTTAAGTGATCTTCACTAAATGTCTCTTATAGCAAGCAATCAAAGAGGCTCACTGAGTTAATATACTACAGACTTCACTCAAATAATAATCTTATTGAATCCTTAATTCATTCATTTTACTATAAAACATATGAATAAACGCAGTCTTCAAAATAAATAAACTATTAAAGATGTTCTCATTTAGGGCTTTAAACGTATAGTCGAAACATGGATGTATCCTTAAAAACACAATACAACTATATTTACCGTAATCTTACCTGTGTACTTCCAGAGTGAATTGTGTTGAATGGCGCCATCTTGTGGACATTGTCATTAACAGCTGTACAATTTATGCTTAATTTATTGTCAATTAATTATCTGAATGAATAAATGGAAATATATTGTCTTCAAATGTACAATAACTACTTGGGATGTATGTAATATTTACCACAGTCCAGTGCCTGTAAATAATGTTTAGCTCAATTTAATCTTGAGTTATTCAAAGAGTACATAAGTAACACAGCATTTACAGTCAGAGCAAAACTAAGCTAGATACTTCCAATACTTATTAATAATGTCCCAGCTAACTGTGTCATATGTGTACTCTACTACTCTGTTTAATATGTGTGCTCAAACTACTTAGAGTGATCCATAAAATGTATTATTAATTTATAGAGTGCCACAGTGACGCGTCCTAAAACCCGGAAGTAAGTTAGCATTTTACCACTTCCGGTTCCTTCGCCAAAAACCAATGCAATTTCTCCATAGGATTTTGTAAAATAGCTGGAAATAAGGTCTGTGGTTGTCGACACACATTGAAGAGACAGATCACGTTTTGTTCAGCCGGATAATGTCTACCCTACTTTTATAATTCTATAATCCTAAATCTAATCGATAGATTTATGATCGATAGATTTGATTCGAAAATTATAAAAGTAGGGTAGACATGTTTCAAGTTTCAATTCAGTTAATGTAAGCTTTACACACACATTCCTCTTTTGAGCATCTAGTGATTATGGCCTGCATGTCTTTCTGTTCTAACTCAGCTGTCAGCTTCATAGCAGTTTAGAGCCATAGTCATAGAGCGTTTGAGAGGCGTTTTTGCTTTTTACTTCTTACCTTACTAAATGGTCAAATGGTCCTTGGAGCGAGGGGCGGGGCCAAACTCACGGAAGTGATTTCAAAACAAAAGCACTCGTTTGCTAAAATCACACATGTAATCACTACAGTATCCTACTGAAGGAACGGTGATTATTATAAACAAGGGGAATTTAGCGATGTCTAAAATAGACAACATTGTTAGGAGATTTAAACTATACAGCGGTTCTGCACTGCGGTCACTCAGCCGCCTCTCGAGTTTGCTTTTTCAAATCAGCTGCTCTTCATTATTCCTGCTATATTTGACGAGTGATACAAATATTTGTTACCACAAGTTCTTAAGGAAAGTGACACTGTTGGACTCGGTTCTAGTTTGACTTCTACCAGAAATAAAATGAAGTACTTTTACTGTGTACTTTGTGAGTAATCCTCTGTCAGAGTCCCCTCCATAGTAGGCTATTATGCATGTTTTCTGCTGTCTTTGATGAGTGATACAAATATAATTGTACCATTAGTTCTTAATGAAATTGATACTGTTTGACTTTGTATTAGCCTATTACTTAAGTACTTTTGCTGTGTGTTTTTTGAGAAATACTCTGTCAAAGTCCCCTGCTGAGAACACAATCAAGCCACTTCTGCTAAATTTGATGAGGGAATTAGTTTTTGTTGCCATTAGTTCTTCGTGAGATTGATCCTGTTGGACTCAGTACTAGTGAAACTACCCCCACAACTATGAAGTACTTACTGTGTACTTTTCCAACAATCCTCTGTTAATGTCCCCTCCTGAGAACAAGAATGCATGTTTCTCTGCTATTTTGAATAAGCGTTAAAAAACCTTTCTTCATGAGACTGATATTGTTGGACAGAGTATTTTAAGAGGATATGGTAGACATGATATCAGCAATATTTCCAGTCAGTACTCCGGCAGCAGCATTTTACACCTTGGAAAGTCTTTAGAGTCTGGCCTGGATAGCTGGTCACAAATATCCTTCAGCAAAGTGACACACTCTGTCACATGGTTGCCCTCTTATGATGCTGCTGTCTTTTACTATATAACTATTCCTCTGCCGCTAGTTAGTTCCTTGCAGATTCTTCAGTCTCATCAGCCTCATCCTTCCATCAGTCCCAGTCAACGCCTCAGCCTCCAGCACACTTCCAGTGTCTGACTCCATATGATATTGTCCTGATGCAGTAAGGGTGATGCCCCATGATCACAACATGACCCTCTAGAGTCTGAGCGCCAAGGACCTCATATTATGTCTGTCATTAATGTTAAATCACCCATTATAACAATTTGCTTTCCTTTTTCTCTTCTCTTAACTGAATAGCCCTGTCTTTAAGTATAATACAATGTAAAGTCCTTTTCCCTGCACCATTTTAAGGCTTCAAAACAGGCATTTTTACTGTATGTGTTTGGAGAAATGACACAATCAATGGCCCAGAATTGTACTTTATAAACTATGAATCTTGTGGTGCTTGAAGAGCAAGGTTATATGCCTTTTTTGGAGCCCTTTTTTGCAATATTTATTAAAATGTCACTAGTTATTTAAACAAACCACTATCTGAGGATTATACAAGCAACCATAAAATGCCCATACTAGAGCCATGGAAGCCCATGAATCATTTATCCTTTCACAAATCCTTTCAACTGCTGTAAGTGCACTCTCTGTGCAGATTTTTTTTTAATATTCTTCATTTGCAGTATTTTTTTTAAACAGTGTTCAGAAAGACTGCATCAATTATATGCTATATATATATATATATAATATCAATATTTTTATTAACTAACCAAAGTCAATTTAAATAGCGGGCAAAAATGAGTTAATTGCCATGTGGTGTTTGATATAGTTTACATTCAACTATTTTAGGCAGAAAAACGTATATTGACTAAAACTTTTTTAATAATTTACTATAATTTCGAAAGGTTTTTGTGAGAAATCATTTCAAAAGTAAACATAATTTTATATTTAAATTTGAAATGTTTGCACACAACATTATTAATTTATACATTTTTATGAATTTTTTAAAATTATGAATCAATTTATTTGATTGTATTTCCTTGAGGCTGGGGAAGATATCATGTAGTTCAACATGCAAATGTTCTAATGCAAGTAAGTATTCATATAACATAAGGAAATAAAATACGTTTCATAGGAGGATGTGGATTTATTTTCTCTCACCTTGTAATTACACAATCAAACAATCTATAATTTAGCTCTGGCCTTCACTCACAAAACATTTTTTGTTGAATTTGACACATTTTTCGAAGCTCTATTGACTGCCCCGCCCCTCGCTCCAAGGACCATTTCACCATTTAGTAAGGTAAAAAGCAAAAAGGCCTCTCAAACGCTCTTCCGTTTACGTGTTTAATAAAGAAAAACAATTGGACGGTAGATACACGGATTTTTTTTACTAGGTTTTCTCGTTATCCGTCTTTTGGTACAGACAACAAAAACGAAAAAAGGCTTGTATTTTCGTTTTTTGGCTTAAACGAAAAAACAAATTGACAACAAGTACACGGACCGACCAGCTTCACAAGGAAATTAATTCATGAAGAGTAGATGAAACTTTGGTCATACATCTCCAAAATTGATGTTAAAAAGACCTAAATTAAGTTATATAGTTGTTTAAATCTTCTTAAAATCAACCCACTTCCCTGTTTTAGCTCCAAATCAGTCTTTAAATATAAATACAAGTAGGCTCAGTGTTATAACAACATTTTCTATATTTGACATGCTCTTCAACATCTAATTCCAGGATAGAAGACACTGAAATAACCAATTCAGAGACAGAGAATAATGAAAACACTCTACACACATTTTATACTTGGAATTAAGAAAACTTTAATACAGAAATATAGGCAGATGTCAGCATTACGTTCTTAAAATATACAAATATAAAACAAACCAATAAGGCTATTTTATCTTACAGTTGATGAACGAGTTGCATTCGAATGGTTTGATTAAAGATCTGATCTTCAGTCGAAGAATTGGATGAAAAATTAACTCGTTTTGTTTCTCCTCCTGAAGCACAGACACTCGGTACGATCAGAGCTACGATCAAAACAGCATCGAACCGGTTTAAAATAAATTACAAATATATAAAATTGAGTGTACACAATATTGTAAGGATGATTTTATATTATTTTAGCATTGGAAAATAACATCTAACACGGTGAAAAACAACAATAAACCCCTTGAAATAATTCTGATTAATTATTGACTGCTATGTAGCTTTGAAATATGAAGTTTAGCAAGTAAAATAAAAAACAACAACCGATTGCTAATGTTAGATTAAAAGATATGAAACCATCAAACCACCAAAATCACTCCAACTCCATTTGCTCAAAGGGCAAACAGGAAGTGCTGGTTTTTGAACAATAACACAAAATAAAATGACTGAAAGTTTAATATTGCTGCTGGATGAAAAACCCTCATAAAGGTGTTGATAGGCGGATGTTTTAAAGAGCATTGGATGTGTTTTTTAAGACATTAAAAGACTCACACTTTAAGACTTGAGTGGCTCTATGAAGCTGTAGGCCAGGGGTGCCCACACGTTTTCAGCTTGGGAGCTACTTTTAAAATGACCAAGTCGAAGTGATTTACCTACAGGGCCGCCCCTGTGTGGTGAGGCCCTGTGTGTCCCGAGCTGGGGGGGAGGGGGAACCTCGAAGCGGCGGAGAAACTGTGGCGCGCATACACTTATTGTGCCGCATTTGCACTTCAGATGAGGAGGTGAGGCCCCCCTTACCCTTTCTTTAGTATAATTGTATACATTGAAGGCTAACTAGGTAATCAGCTCGCCGGTGATTTACAGCTGGCGAGCATACTTGCCAACCCTCCCGATTTTCGCGGAAGACTCCCGATTTCATTGCCCTCTCCCGGTTTCCTCCCGGGGTCATATTTCTCCCGCATTTCTCCCGATTTCTGACTAAATCAGATTTACATTTACTCAGGACTGTTTCCACTCGGACTTTAATACAGCTACACCATTGTTTAGTTTCCATGGTAGCACGCGCAACTGAAAGTCTGAGAGGGTGAGGAAGATAGTCACAGAAAACAGAACAAGAATGGACAACTCGACCCTCTGCTCACTCCTTTCCTGTCCAGCCCACACTATGCTCCATCAAGGATGTGCTTCAGGCCGCAAGGCAGTGCACTTAGAACTACAATAAGCATGGTAATGTTAATCTAATACAGCTCCGGCAATCCACTAGCACACGTTACTTAAATGTAATGTATTATTATTATTATTATTTGTGAATTAAACACAAAATACATCAGAAGCTGCTAAGAATGTCATTAGTTTTGCTTGTTTCAAAAGGATGAATCCCTACCCGACCACTATGGGATATTTTTGGGGAAACCATATGTACGTAAGTAAGTGTAAGGCCTTCTCAACAGCAACAGACAAATACTTTTCTAATTGTGCAGGAAGATGGGATAGAAGTGAGGTAGATGCGGGGATTATGAATCGAAGATAAGATGCCTTTAGTCTGATTTATAAAACTGCTCAATCGGACAAAATGGTTCTGACAAAAGCTATTTCACCTGTTAAAAAACGTTGTCCCTGAGTCATAAATTGTCTATTTCTTTTATCTGTCATCTCACTTGCCTCTCAAAACTTTGCTAAATGGAGTAGGGAATACATCAGATTAAGATTCTGTATTAAAAAGCAGAAAATCTTATCTGAGTCAACAGAAAGTTTCACAAGCTGACTTCTTGTGAAACCCATATGACTAGTGGGATTTGTTGTGGTTGCTTTGGTACGAAACACAATCACATCACTTAAAACAAGCCACACTTCAGCGTAAAAACAGTCAGGAATTAAGTTTAACAGGAATTAAACATCGATAACTTGTAAGACTAAAAGAGTCCTTCTAGTGCTCCAACATCAGATCAGACAGTGCGTTCATGTCCGTCTCTGAAGGGTGGCTCTGCAGAACCAGCGCCACCATGTTGTCTTGATCGGGGAAAACCTGACAGAGCTGTTCTTTCAAACTGGCTGTTTCCTCCAGAGTCCTTTCTGAAGCCCCAAAATGTCTCCCCTGGTGTCCCGAGTCCCACACCTTTCCATGTCCTCTGGCTTTTCCCCGGCTTCCTCCACCTGGAGTTCGGTCGCGGAAGTTCAGGAGCTCGGTTTGGGAGCGCGGCGCTTTGGAAGAAGGGAAAGCTGTGGCAACACCGGCAAAAGAGTGGTTTCCTGGGTCTGGGGTCCTGTGAGGAAAAAAGGACTTGTTCAGAAAACACAAAAAAGGAAGTCTGATTTCCACCCCAAAGAAGTCTGTACTATTGCTTCCACTTGTATGCTTCTTCTCAATACAAATATTTGAAACATTGATTCAGAAAACACAGAGATATATAGTTTCTGAGCTACCCTGCAAAAAAAAAGCAGAAAAAAATATGCTTGGATGGATTAAAAGGGACTTTTCCCCTTAAAATATACCCAACAACCTCTACGAAAAGTACATATTCCTCTTACATATAGTCGTGTTTAATTATCATCATCACTGATTCCACTAGTTGTATAAAAAGTCCAGATTGTTTTGGTTTGAGTGTTGGAGAGATCAGCTATAGAAATGTATTTCTTCTCTTCTATCAATACTCAGCTTTAGGTGCTCAAATGTCGAAGAAAAACACCAATGGCGCATTGAGAAAGTTGGGGAATGAAGCTTTTGAAAAACTGGGTCATGGTTTCTCGTAATAAACATTGCTGTTGAGTTTTTTTTAAATGTATTTTTCTGGCGTTTTGAGCACCATCTAGTTCAATGATATTGAAGAGAAGGCGGACATCTACACAGAAAATGTATTGATAAAAAGCAATAAGACGATAGAATGTATTTGCAATAAAACAGGTTAGTTTATATGAGTGTGTGTGTGTGTGTGTGTGTGTGTGTGTGTGTGTGTGTGTGTGTGTGTGTGTGTGTGTGTGTTGTGTGCGTTGTACCTGTGATCTGAGCGTAGGAAGATGTCCAGATGAGGCCCTCCTCTGCCCAGAGGGTCGTCCGGCACCATGAAGTGATCCCCCACAAACGTGTACTGAAGAAGTCTGAAAGGGGAGGAAACGTGGTATTAAGGAGATTTAAAATGAGCGTAAAGAAGACATAATAATAGGCTTTATTTGTGTAGCACCTTTCATGGGAGTTTGCTGTTCTAAGATGTATTTATATTCAGAGAAAGATAGTCAGAAATGTCACTTTAGTTGTTTTAATAACCTCTTTTTGATGATTTCCCTCCACACCAGGGACTCGTCTGAAAGGTCTCTCAGGTTGTCGTTAGTGACGATCACTCCGTCTGATTTTTGCGCGAGCTGCAGCATCAATCTGTGGAAAAAGGCGGGAATACATATTTTAAAAACAGCCTTGAGACAAACCTTACATCTTTAGATTGTTGACGCCACACAGTGGGGCTTTTAAAAAGTGATGAATGACCGAATAGCAACAATAATGCATATCCCCAATTCCCCATGCTGCAACCTGATCCTAACGAGGCTCAAATATACTTGAACCAGAGAGATGGCATATTAAAAAAGATCACATTTTGATTGTGGTGTGAATGCGTTCTATTTCCACAAATGCAATGCACAAAGGAGATGCAGGAGCTACTTAAAATGCAACAAAATATACTGTAGTCTAAATAATAATGGGTTAAGCTTGCTGGTGAAAAATCTCCAAAAATCCTAAAAGCAAAAACACATGTTTACGGTTTATTTATTTATTTGGTTTGTTATTTTATCTTTTCTGGATTACCATTTACCTCTTTTATGTATTTGTTTGTTTATTTATCTATTTATTTATTTGTTGTTTGTTTTTCAATAATAAATGTATTTCTTTAAGAAAGGGGGGAAAAAAAGTTAATATTTTAGTTTTTGGGAGAAGGGGTGGGATTAAATAAGTGTAAACTTCTTCCCATCCCTCCTCGGATGTGTAAATAGATTATTTGTTTGTATATCATTTAGAATCAGTAATATTTTTATATATCAATTTGACACTGCTTAGTTTGGTATAATATAATAATTCTCATGTTAAATGTCATTATAATAATAATTTTTTTGTATTATTGTTTTACACATTCGAAATAAATCTAATCAACTAAAGAAAATCTACAAATGGGGCGACGCCTGCGAGCTAGTTCAGGCAGTCAACTCGAGCACTTGCATTCATACATAACGCCCCGTGCCACTCTACAACCAACCAAACAGACTCTCCTTAATATGCCGCTCTATTTAACCTGCCAGATATCTCTCTATGCATTGCTTGCTGCTGCTATTGCTGCAGCTACTTCCACGTCGCTGCTGCTCGCCTGCCCCACCACCACCCCAGCTTCCACCCCAGCTTCCACTCCTGCTTCCACCCCAGCTTCCACCTCAGCTTCCACCCCAGCTTCCACCTCAGCTTCCACCCCAGCTTCCACCTCAGCTTCCACCCCAGCTTCCACCCCTGCTTCCACCCAGAGATGGGGACTCGAGTCTGTGACTCGGACTCGAGTCGCACTTAAGTCGCACACACAGAGACTTCAGACTTGACTTGGACTTCTGCTCAAAAGACTTCGGACTCGACTTGGACTCGTGTTTTGGGACTCGTGAACAATCATTGTGTTTTCTATTTTTGGCGTATTAAAGGTGGGGTAGGTAAGTTTGAGAAACCGGCTCGAGATCGCTAGAGAATTTGAAAATACACAACCGGAGAAAATCTGCCACTTCCTCACAGAGCCCCTCCTCCAACACACACGAACGCGCACATGACCAATGAGGGCACAAGATAAGTTTGTGCCCCGATGGCAGGCTGACAGGCAGTTAGGCCATCCAGTTATTTTAGCCGGGCCGGCTATCGGGATGTTAAGAGCATTCCATGGAATATAACAAAAAGTGTATCTCGAGCCGGTTTCTCAAACTTACCTACCCCACCTTTAACATTAACATTAACATCATGGTAACACCATGGCGACCGGAGGCACACCTGCAGCTGTACCGCTTGTAATTAGGTTCAACTATAAACACTTCGAACAAAACGCCGGCGGCAGCAACAAAAGGAGCGCACACTGCAAAGTCTGCAATATTAAAATCAAGGATGCTGGTGCAACAACGTCAAATGTCATCAGGCACTTGAAAACTCACCCGGAGAGGTCAGTCACATTAACGCATATGGACGGTTAGCAAACATGTTTAGCTCAGCATCAGCTATGTAATGTTAACTTAGCTTGCTACTAGCTTTGTAACTGAATATTTGAAAAGATGAGTGAATGTTTGCTTGTCACACTTGTTTGCGTTGAGTGGCGTTGACATCCAACTCTTGACATGACATAAAAAAGGTCGGTAACGTTAATCATTACGTTCCGCTGCCACCATCTACTGGCTAACGTTAAACGTAGAAAAATACATAGTTACATACATAAATACATCTGTTGGTTTATAGGCAGGTTACAGGTTTATTGTTGACCACGTAACGTTAATGTTACAGGTTTATCAGGTTACCATTACACTGGGTTTGAGTGAGAGGATAGAGGAATATGTTTATTTATAGTAGACTTAAAAGATGTCATTAGAGACCCAGTGTAATTAAACAATACGGCTGCAGAGGTCAAACTGGCCAAATGGCTAGCCTAGTGAATGTTGAAATGTTACCAGCCACTCAATAGATTGCCATTGTTATTTGTGGCTGGTGCGTGCAACATACAGTACCAGCCACTTGCATGATTTACCAGCATCTGGCTGGTAAATGGTGTTAATGGTAGATATCTCTTTTGGAACAGGTCATGTTTTAATATCACCAGTTCAGTATATTTCAGATAATATTGCAGCAATAGTTTTTTAGTTGCAAATGGCACAGAACAAATGTTTACTTTGAAGTACTTTTAACACAGTTTCCCTGCGGGGGATTAATAAAGTATTTGTGATACTGATTTCTGATTCTGAAGTGTTTTGCTTATAAGTTGTTTGCATTTAGCTAAAGTGTGATGTTTGTCCTCATATTGCAATGGCCTGTTTAAAGTGATGATCATATAACAACTAATCAGTACTGATACTGTATGCTAATAGATATAGGAGTGATAATAATACAGTAAATGCTTTGAATGTCTTAGATATAGCTGTGCAATATTCTTAACAGACTGGATAGCAGCAGACAATAGAAGGCTTATTACAACCAGAAGAGACATGATGAGACTTTTATTTTTTAGAGACTTGAGACTTGACTTGGACTCGTGACCAAAGACTTGAGACTTGATCAAGTCTCACCCCACAAAGACTTGAGACTTGACTTGGACTTGCAAAAAAAGACTTGTGAACATCTCTGCTTCTACCCCACCACCACCCCTGCTTCCACCCCTGCTTCCATCCCAGCTTCCACCCCAGCTTCCACCCCACCACCACCCCAGCTTCCACCCCAGCTTCCACCCCACCTCCACCCCTGCTTCTACCCCGCTTCCACCCCTGCTTCCACCCCAGCTTCCACCCCTGCTTCCACCCCAGCTTCCACCCTGCTTCCACCCCAGCTTCCACCCCAGCTTCCACCCCAGCTTCCACCCCTGCTTCCACCCCAGCTTCCACCCTGCTTCCACCCCTGCTTCCACCCCAGCTTCCACCCCAGCTTCCACCCCAGCTTCCACCCCTGCTTCCACCCCAGCTTCCACCCCAGCTTCCACCCCAGCTTCCACCCCACCTCCACCCCTGCTTCTACCCCTGCTTCCACCCCATCTTCCACCCCTGCTTCCACCCCAGCTTCCACCCCAGCTTCCACCCCAGCTTCCACCCCACCTCCACCCCTGCTTCTACCCCTGCTTCCACCCCTGCTTCCACCCCAGCTTCCACCCCAGCTTCCACCCCAGCTTCCACCCCAGCTTCCACCCCAGCTTCCACCCCACCTCCACCCCTGCTTCTACCCCTGCTTCCACCCCATCTTCCACCCCAGCTTCCACCCTGCTTCCACCCCACCTGTAGGCTCGGGGGGTTAGTTATTTAATCATCACTCATGGTGCTATGTATATCTGTGGAGTGATGAGGCCCAAACTCAACTATATGCTGCTTCTAATAAACACGTTAAAGAAACACGTGAGTTGTCTGACTGAAATACAAATAATGACTGATTTTGAATATTTCTGTATTTACTTAACTTGTTTAAGTTATTAGTGTTGATCTGAAGATGGTGTGTACCTGTCGTCGTAGGAGCTGATCCTCTTGCCCTGCACCTCTCTGGACGGGGTGTAGGAGACCAGGCCGAGGTTCTGCAGCTCGGTCAGATAGTGCTGCTCTGAGAGGACGAACAACCAGAGCCGTGTTTAGTCTGCGCTTCATCAAATATAAAGCAGCACACATGCATGGAAGAGCCTTCGTCATTTCAAAACACACAACGCATTGAACGATGAGAGCTACACTGCAAAAACAAGCGTCCGAAATGTTAGAAAGAGAATCTAGAAACTCAATTAATTCATACTTTTTTTAAAGGACACTTATATTGTCACTGCATTTAACAAATCACCACCTGTTCAACACTGCATTCAACCTCTGACCCCCCCCCCCTCTTTTCTGTTTTGTATTTTTCTTCGTTTTTTGTTTTATTCTCTGTCTAAGCGTCTTTGAGTTTTTAGAAAAGTGCTATACAAGTGTCATGTTTTATTATTATGTATTATTATTGTATTATTTATTGGGGTTTCAGTTTTCTATAAATCTTGTCAACTTTACATTATATGTTTTGTATATTATGATCTCTAATATATCACATTTTAAAATGCAACATTATATGCAGTAAATGGGATGAAACATGTACATCTAAATAATAAATAAACATGTATTTTATAACTAATCCATTGTTGGGTTACCTGATCTACATAAAATGATAAAATCTTTTTTGATATACATTTTTAGTGTAAAGAATCCCTCGATATAGCCTTTCAAATGTTGTGCTTTCCTGTTTTTTTGTTTCATGTGATTGGAAATTGATTATTTTGGGGTGTTAGTCAGAGAAAAACAACAAATTGAAGACACTTAAATGGAATTAAAGAAATGTTTGACATTTTACAGCCCAAATTGAATGATATTATGTAATTATAAGACTAATTCATGATGAAAATAATGTACACGTTGTAGGGGAAAAGCACTGTTTGCTACTGTTATCTTATACTGTTGGAACTGTGCATGACCTTGCAGGTGCCTCCTGTCTTAGGTGCACGACTCGATTCATTTGTTTATCCAAGGAAAAGAGACTGTTCTCTCCTGCATTTCCTAAGTGGGCAAAAAACAACATTCCAGGTTAGACTGCTGTCTTTCCCCATCTGTTGCCAACCTGATTTTATATAAGTGTAACGTGACTTTCTGAGTTGAAGCTAATCTCTGTAGGGGATTTAAATCTGCTCCTTCTTGCAAGAATACATTGTGACCTAATCATTGATTCTCAAGCCGGTGTCGAGTGATATTTTTCCTGTTACACGTCAATACGTTAGTTTCCATAACATACATTTCAAATATCAGGTTTATATCAGCGGTTCCCAACCTGTGGGCCGCGGCAATTAATTTGCAAAACATTATGATTTGTGTGGAAACATTTTCATTATTAAGATTTTTTTTTTTATTTGAACCGCCTTTCTTTTCTCGATCCTCCTTAGCAACGGTCATTACAGTCCTTGACAGCGGTCTGTCTGTACTACTGGATTAACAACGTGTCACATGTTCTGAATTGACCAATCGGAACTTTATTTAGCCTCCATATTGTTTATGGTTGAATGTGGGCTGCGAACAATTTTTTGATTCTTAAGTGGGCCCTGAGATGAAAAAGGTTAGGAACCGCTGAGGAACAGGAAGTGATACCTTTGTTTTTAGGGTCGCTCTTCTGTCTCCACTGAGGCAGCAGGGCGCTGATGTGACGATGGCCTCGATCCCAAAAGTGCTGGACGGCCAGAGCGATCCCTCGACAGGAGAAGAAGTGACCCAACCCGTGACTGGAAACACAAAATGTAGAGTTAAACAGAGCTAGAGTTCTAGGAAGTTAAACGGTTCAGATCAATTATTTCCTACCTCATCGCCACATTGCTCCCGTCGATGACGATCGTCCTCACGTTTGGGTCACCAGGTTGGTCTTTTAGCTTCAGATCGAAAGGCATCTGAAGGCCTTCCAGGAAACGCTGCTCCCCCGTCACCACGACTGAGGAAGCGGCCATGAAGCCTTGCTTTTCCCTCGCTTTGATGGGAGGCAAATCATGGATTGGGAAGATGGGGTTTTGAGGAACTTGGAAAGCTTGTTTTAAGGGTTTGAAGGAATGGGGCTTTGAGTTGAGGGCAGGTTCTTGGGTTGGATGCTTTTGTCTGGACGTTGATGGATTCTGCCATAAGTGATTTCGACCATGTTGTATGTTGGATTGGTTAAAGGTGGGTGGATGATCAAAAGATGAAGGATATGTGGGCATGGGTGGCCCTTTGACTTCAGGAAGGCAGACTTGATATGGCGAGTTTGTGTGTTTATAGAATATGAACTCGGCTTCAGGTGATTTCGGCACTTCTCCCCATCCTTTATCATCAGATTTTCTTTTAACTGCAGGCATAAAAGCTCCATTTCCTTTGCTTTGTCCTCAGATGGTGGCACTGTTGGTTCTTCTTTCTCTATCACCACATCGTCCATCTCTCTTGGTACTTTACCTAAGGCAACCAACTCTTTGCTCTCCTCTCTCTGCAGCTCCAGGATCAGCTGGTGAGTGGATCCATCCGGCAACATGTTGTAGAGTTTGGTCACTTTCTGCTCCGTGTACCCACAGCTGGCTGCCGCTTTCTTCACCACCCCCAGAACAAAGTCTTCCTCGTGCCCTTTCTCTTTCTCCTTGGGTCGATCTCTTCCCGTTGCTCCAGCTTCATTGAACTCGGAACTACTCATCAACACATCTCCTCCTGATACTTCCATTTCTTCTTCTTCTCTGTGCTCTGTCTCGCAAGGTCGGTTCCTCTCGCTTCGGTTGGATTCATCGCCGTCTTGAGTTTTCTTCCCCTCCTCATGGTCACTGCGATTCTGCTCCTGTTGAACAACGTCCAGTATCTGTGACGCCTCTTTAGGTCCCGTTCGGGCAAGGACTCTCTTAACAATCTCCTCTGTGTACCCCATGGCTGTGAAGAACTTTAAAAGAAGCAAGAACTCTTTGTTTCCCACTGACAACAGCACTTCCTGTTCTTCATCCTCCCCTTGTACGTCTTTCACCTCTGTACTTATTGATGCTGCTTCGCTTTGTCCTACAACCTCTTGTGGAGAAAGCAGAAGTCTTTCGTCAGCACCCTCTGCCAATCCTCGGGACCCTGAAGACAACAACTGGAATGAGGAAGCGGCAGAGTCTTTACCAGAAGCTGAAGTCATCCCTTCAACCCAACGATCAGGAGACTCTGGGAGTTTGTACGTAACGGACGAAGGTTTGTCCCATCTAACCCCCGAATCCTCGAGTGATCTAGCCCCAGCGTTTCCATCTGTAAGATCTGGAGTAGGGTTTGATCCAAGCCCCGATTCTATTACCAACTCCAGCAGGATTTCCTTCACTAATGCCGGGAGAACCAGAAGATCCAGGATGTGTTTATCCTCCCAATTCTCCACCAGGCTTTTGAAAGCCCGCCGTGAATCCAGAGTCTCGCCCATGCCTCTGTCTGTAGTCTCAGAGCGTCTGGACTGTGTGCCTTCGTACCGCTCCACCATGTCTGTAATGAGGGAGTAGGCTCGAACAACCGGCTCTGCAAGACCGGAGATAAGCAGGAATCCGGTAGAGCCAACCTGGTTTAGATTAAAGAAAAACAGAATTTTATTTTTTTTAGTTAGTTAGTTAGGTAGTTAGTTAGTTAGTTAGTTAGTTAGTTAGTTAGGTAGGTAGGTAGGTAGGTAGGTAGGTAGGTAGGTAGGTAGGTAGGTAGGTAGGTAGGTAGGTAGGTAGTAGGTAGGTAGGTAGGTAGGTAGGTAGGTAGGTAGGTAGGTAGGTAGGTAGGTAGGTAGGTAGGTAGGTAGGTAGGTAGGTAGGTAGGTAGGTAGGTAGGTAGGTAGGTAGCATAAAAAACAAGGCAATGTACATAAGAGACATTTAGAAGTTTATAATCCTATAAACCAGGATTTTACAATGATTTAAGACAAAGCAAGATCTGAAGGCAAGGTCTAAGAAGTACTGGTTTGAGGGTGTGGTGGTATTTTAATCTCAACACAGTCTTTACTTAAATATAAAATGTTTGAATGTGAAAGTAATCAAACAGACTCGAAGAGATCCCACAGTCACCTCAATACAGAACTATTGAGTGTTATTAGTATTAGCGTTTACTCTGTACTGGTTTATTTTTACACAAACAATTGTGGTCAAGCAAACCAAGCATTGGAGATAACTCTTGGAAAAAAAGCTGCATTTTAATGAGCAGTCGGGGGCGTAGGCATCTTTTCCATAAGGTCATTGTAACCCACACAGATTTCTTAAAGCTGTATGTGGCTAATACTTTGTTTCTGATGTTGAGTTTAACCCATTCATTTTGATTACACATGTTTACACATCTAAACTGTTGGGATTGGGGGGTTTTCTCCTACAAACTCACCTAAAATGACTCTCTTGAGCCTACTTTCACATAGGTAAACATTGGTACTTTAGAATATTGACATCTAAGTGAGCCCATCATGTCTTTGGAATAAAATAACCAGATGAGTCGAGTTAATAAACCCTTTACTGGTTATTCCTATGAAAAGTTGAGACACATTAAAAAGGGATTCCCAGGAAATGTTTGCAATAACTACTAAAAATAGCTTATAAATTCCCAGTTGCAACATCACAGTTACATGAGGAGGCATCTGTTACTTCATAGCGGGTATGACACATTGTTAGCTGATGACATTGACAAATAATGTAAAATCTTGGAGGATTAATAATGCAAGGTACCACATTATTAGTCAATATCATTATTGCAACACTAGTTAAAAATGACACTGGCAGGGGATTTGTGCAATAAAAGAAAAGAGTGAATTCCTGTTAGGAGTCATTACCCTGTAAATGTTAACACGTAGACAAGAAAGTAGGCTATTTTATTATATGTACAGCACCAAAAATCGTTTATAAATATGCTATATAAATAAAACTTGATTTGATTTGATCCCCTCTTGAGTCCAAAGTAAATACATTCCTTCTAAAAAATCACAACACACACACATATAACTCCAAAACTAGCCTAATAAATATCACATTTTGAGTTTCGTTTGATATAAAAATCATTTGTGATAGTTATCTTCACATCCATGGTCACGATGCTAACAAGTAATGCTAACAGCTAATTGAGCTTACTTTTAGGAAGGCAGGATATTTAGGTTTAAAGTCGTATAATACATATTCTCACTTTTACGTTTCTCCTGCCTTATTGGGAAAATAGAAAACACGGTAGCCTATTGATTACCCAGCATCATAGGTGGGAAGTAGTGGAGTACAAATACTTTGTTAATGTACTTAAGTACATTTCTCTGGTATTAGTACTTTACTCCACTACTTATTTCTCCTGACGACTTTTTACTTCTTACATTTTGAACTCAAATACCTGTACTTTCTACTTCTTACATGTTGAACACAAATACCTGTACTTTCTACTTCTTACATGTTGAACACAAATACCTGTACTTTCTACTTCTTACATGTTGAACTCAAATATCTGTACTTTCTACTTCTTACATGTTGAACTCAAATATCTGTACTTTCTACTTCTACATGTTGAACACAAATACCTGTACTTTCTACTTCTTACATGTTGAACTCAAATACCTGTACTTTCTACTTCTTACATGTTGAACTCAAATACCTGTACTTTCTACTTCTTACATGTTGAACTCAAATACCTGTACTTTCTACTTCTTACATGTTGAACTCAAATATCTGTACTTTCTACTTCTTACATGTTGAACCCAAATACCTGTACTTTCTACTTCTTACATGTTGAACACAAATACCTGTACTTTCTACTTCTCACATGTTGAACACAAATACCTGTACTTTCTACTTCTTACATGTTGAACACAAATACCTGTACTTTTCTACTTCTTACATGTTGAACTCAAATACCTGTACTTTCTACTTCTTACATGTTGAACACAAATACCTGTACTTTCTACTTCTTACATGTTGAACACAAATACCTGTACTTTCTACTTCTCACATGTTGAACACAAATACCTGTACTTTCTACTTCTTACATGTTGAACACCAATACCTGTACTTTCTACTTCTTACATGTTGAACACAAATACCTGTACTTTCTACTTCTTACATGTTGAACACAAATACCTGTACTTTCTACTTCTTACATGTTGAACCCAAATACCTGTACTTTCTACTTCTTACATGTTGAACCCAAATACCTGTACTTTCTACTTCTCACATGTTGAACTCAAATACCTGTACTTTCTACTTCTTACATGTTGAACCCCAATACCTGTACTTTCTACTTCTTACATGTTGAACACAAATACCTGTACTTTCTACTTCTCTCATTTTCCAAACAGCTGGTTCCTTTAGTCTGAATGTGTGTTTGATGCGTGATCATTATTCTTTAGAGTCATTGCGTGCCTATTGATTTGAACACGATCCGTGTATCCATCATTTCCTGGTCTTCTCTAAAGAAGAGGGACCAATGAAAACGTTGTCATGTTGCCGTTGTTCAGCATGGAAACACATTAGCTAACAATGACATTTTAAAACAGCTGCTAGTTATGGGTACTTTTTACTGAAGTACATTTCAAAGCCTCTTTACTTTCACTTGAGTAAAGAAGTGTCGTCAGTACTTCTACTTTCACCAGAGCATTTTTAAACACGAGTATCTGTACTTCTACTTGAGTAAAGGATGTGTGTACTTTTGCCATCTCTACCCAGCATGCAACACTCACCACTATATGTGCGGAGGTGCTTTTGGTCAGGCAGTCCATGAACAGCCCTCTGGCTCCACTGAAGATGCAGTGCAGCGCTCCGGGGTACGAGAGCTCCTTCTGCTCCTCCTGGTTCACCAGCCCTTTCACAAATAACTACAAAACAGAAATATTCATTAACATTATCGTGTAGGTAAAGTATTCCTGTAACAGTGGTGAAAGTACTGCAGTATTAGTACATCATGTAAATATTATGTGTCCATTATGGGGTGGGAAGAATTATCATAGCATTCAAATTCATTGTTCTTATTCTTATTATTGTTATAAGATGCTTGATGGTTTATCTTTTTTCACTGTACATTTTACGTGTATATTTTATTTAATATGCCACTTTTAAACACTAATTCTTTAATTTTCTTCTAATTATGTGCAATATTTCTTTTACATGCTGCTGCAATGAAGAAATGTCCCTATTTGGGATTAATAAAGTATATCTTATCTTATTATTAACAATATATACTGTATAAAGGAACATCTACTGTACACCTACATGACAAATAAGCAAACTCTATTGGCACATAGTGTTTTTTAGATGTAGTGTCAAATCAATAATATTAAATAAAGCAGATTTAAAATAGTCCGTTGTTAGATAGCAAAATATAATGTAAGAAAAAAACTATAAAATACAAGATTTAAAGATAAAAACGATTGTTTCTAGGTTGTTTCATTATTTATTTTTTTACTGTCAGACAGAGTTGGGTCTCTCGAGTAAACAGGAAACATGACCTGGTTGTTATTGTCCTGTTATTGTGCAAGTCACATGTTGCTCAGTTCAGCACTCAACGAGTAACAATGACCACCAACACAATCCATTCTCCTTTTGTGAGTCACTCTGAACGCTCCTTGTGTCAGCGCAGACATGAGTCTTTAGGCTTGTTTGAGACGCGCTGCGGCTCGCCTCGAAAGTAGACGAGAATAGCCGATCGCAGCCGGGGGAGGTCTCAAAAAGCTCGCCTGAAGTCGGACAGCTCGGAGTCGGCTTCGTCTTCTTCTTCTTCTTTCGGTTTTTTGGCGGATTGCAAACAACTTTAAGGTGCATACCGCCACCTCCGGAGTCGGCTTGACTCGGTTTGCATTTATAAAGAATGCACACATGTGTTTAATCGTTAATGTCAGATATGTACTAAGTAAATACATTTGTTCCTGCTCAAGATTAGATTCAACTTTATTGTTATTGCACATATTACAGGTACTGAGACAACGAAATGCAGTTTAGCTTCTAACCAGGTGCAACAAGCAGTAAAGTGAAAAGTAATGTACACAATCTACAGAATAAAATATAGAATGAATTGAACGATGAATAAACAGTGAGGGGTATGAATACACTAGATATCAGCCTGTGAGCAGTATGAACAGTGTGTATGAATATGCTAAGATATATAAAGTATGAAAACGGTAAGCAGTGCAAGTATAGTATAAAATATATGATGAAAAATGTGAATGGAAGTGCACGACGTAAAACAACAACAAAATTTTGCCGAGCCAATTGGAGAGTTTCATCAACAGCACGTGGTAAAAACCACCAATGAGCGCTCAGCTCGAGATACCAGCGAGTCGTTTCCCATCAAGCATTTCGCTTCCGCAGCCCGTGGGAGGAGGAACTGCGCCGCCTCGCCGCGCCTCGCTCTCAAGGCTGCGGGCGTCTTTGTCCCGCGAGATTTCAACGTCTCACGTAGGCGGGCCTCCAGAGCAAGTCGGACAAAATGACTAACCATCATGCAACGCACGAGCAAGACGTTGATCGAAATTGCGCAGGTCTCGCTTGTTTCAAACAAACCTTTTAAGTGCTCAGGAGGCTAACCCTCAAGTTTAAAGGTCACCTATTATGCAAAATCCACTTCTTCATGTCTCTTCTACATCAACATGTGTCCCCTCTTCTTCATGTCTCTTCTACATCAACATGTGTCCCCTCTTCTTCATGTCTCTTCTACATCAACATGTGTCCCCTCTTCTTCATGTCTCTTCTACATCAACATGTGTCCCCTCTCTTCATGTCTCTTCTACATCAACATGTGTCCCCCTCTTCTCCATGTCTCTTCTACATCAACATGTGTCCCCTCTTCTTCATGTCTCTTCCACATCAACATGTGTCCCCTCTTCTTCATGTCTCTTCCACATCAACATGTGTCCCCTCTTCTCCATGTCTCTTCTACATCAACATGTGTCCCCTCTTCTTCATGTCTCTTCCACATCAACATGTGTCCCCTCTTCTTCATGTCTCTTCTTCATCAACATGTGTCCCCTCTTCTTCATGTCTCTTCTACATCAACATGTGTCCCCTCTTCTTCATGTCTCTTCTACATCAACATGTGTCCCCTCTTCTTCATGTCTCTTCTACATCAACATGTGTCCCCTCTTCTTCATGTCTCTTCTACATCAACATGTGTCCCCTCTTCTTCATGTCTCTTCTACATCAACATGTGTCCCCTCTTCTCCATGTCTCTTCTACATCAACATGTGTCCCCTCTTCTTCATGTCTCTTCCACATCAACATGTGTCCCCTCTTCTTCATGTCTCTTCCACATCAACATGTGTCCCCTCTTCTCCATGTCTCTTCTACATCAACATGTGTCCCCTCTTCTTCATGTCTCTTCCACATCAACATGTGTCCCCTCTTCTTCATGTCTCTTCTTCATCAACATGTGTCCCCTCTTCTTCATGTCTCTTCTACATCAACATGTGTCCCCTCTTCTTCATGTCTCTTCTACATCAACATGTGTCCCCTCTTCTTCATGTCTCTTCTACATCAACATGTGTCCCCTCTTCTTCATGTCTCTTCTACATCAACATGTGTCCCCTCTTCTTCATGTCTCTTCTACATCAACATGTGTCCCCTCTTCTTCATGTCTCTTCTACATCAACATGTGTCCCCCTCTTCTTCATGTCTCTTCCACATCAACATGTGTCCCCTCTTCTTCATGTCTCTTCTACATCAACATGTGTCCCCTCTTCTTCATGTCTCTTCCACATCAACATGTGTCCCCTCTTCTTCATGTCTCTTCTACATCAGCATGTGTCCCCTCTTCTTCATGTCTCTTCCACATCAACATGTGTCCCCTCTTCTTCATGTCTCTTCTTCATCAACATGTGTCCCCTCATCTTCATGTCTCTTCTTCATCAACATGTGTCCCCTCTTCTTCATGTCTCTTCCACATCAACATGTGTCCCCTCTTCTTCATGTCTCTTCTACATCAACATGTGTCACCTCTTCTTCATGTCTCTTCTACATCAACATGTGTCCCCTCTTCTTCATGTCTCTTCTACATCAACATGTGTCCCCTCTTCTTCATGTCTCTTCCACATCAACATGTGTCCCCTCTTCTTCATGTCTCTTCTACATCAACATGTGTCCCCTCTTCTTCATGTCTCTTCCACATCAACATGTGTCTCCTCTTCTTCATGTCTCTTCTACATCAACATGTGTCCCCTCTTCTTCATGTCTCTTCTACATCAACATGTGTTCCCTCTTCTTCATGTCTCTTCTACATCAACATGTGTCCCCTCTTCTTCATGTCTCTTCTACATCAACATGTGTCCCCTCTTCTTCATGTCTCCTCTACATCAACAGGGGCCCCTCTTCTTCATGTCTCTTCTACATCAACATGTGTCCCCTCTTCTTCATGTCTCTTCTACATCAACATGTGTCCCCTCTTCTTCATGTCTCTTCTCCATCAACATGTGTCCCCTCTTCTTCATGTCTCTTCTACATCAACATGTGTCCCCTATTCTTCATGTCTCTTCTACATCAACATGTGTCCCCTCTTCTCCATGTCTCCTCTACATCAACATGTGTCCCCTCTTCTTCATGTCTCTTCTACATCAACATGTGTCCCCTCTTCTTCATGTCTCTTCTACATCAACATGTGTCCCCTCTTCTTCATGTCTCTTCTACATCAACATGTGTCCCCTCTTCTTCATGTCTCTTCTACATCAACATGTGTCCCCTCTGTGTAAAGAGACTCTGAAAGTTTCAGGAACAAAGATTCTCTCTCTTTTTGATCCATTTCTATAAAAACCTGTCTGAAAATGAGCTGATCAGATTTTGGCCACTTTATGATGTCATAACGATGTTTTGGCTTGAGTAACCATTAGCCAATCAGCAACCAAGGTAACCCCCCCCCCCAAATATCATATCATATATCACAATTATTTAAACAAAAGCAGAGTAAAGCGCTTCATTAGAACAAATGACAGTAAAACATGGACAATGATACTAGAAAGAAAAATGGAAAGTTAACCCAAATGAAAAGCCATATTAAAAAGATGGGTTTTAAATTAGCTTTTAAACATTTCAAGGGAGTTTGCTGTTCTAAGATCCACGCACAATCAGATCACTTCGTCCACCACTGGATCTGTAAATAAAGAGATCTGAACGTACTTTTGCCGATTTTACGTCGTTGCTCCTCCCTCGTAGTTTCAGCCATATCTGCCCGTTGTTGTCCATCGATAAATCGTCCGCTCCGATCCCAAACGTCACCCTGAAGATCCGCTCCACGGTGCCGTGCAGCGAGGCCAGAGATCCACGAAGCATCCCAGCACACGCAAACTCATCCTCCACCTCTGCTTCTCCACCTCCATCACTCCGCTCACAGTCCATGCCTTGGTCTCAAATAAGCTTCAAAGTGTCCGACATACTGCAAAACATGAATCAAACACAGAGTGAACACAAGGGGGGAAACTAAGACTGCTTCGTGGTCTCATGTCTTAATGTTTACCAGGAATAAAGCACAACAGCATACATTTTATGAGTGTGCTATAAGTTGACCTACTTTCTTACTTTTTGTACGCAGATTTGCTTTTGTTGTTACCTGTTCCTCGTGGATTTACTCAAATATGTAGTCTTGTGTTGCATTATGTTGTGTTAAAACTCAATAATTGCCCTATAGCCATATTTATCCGTCCTTGTTTATTTTTGGCTATTACATCTTTTAACATGTTAAAATACTGATGTCAATAATCATAATTAACAACCATAGTATACTGTTAAAGCTTCTTCGTATTATCCAGGACCCCTCGGCATTAGATAATACAGACGTTTGGTTTCGCCTACTCATGCAGTGCTATGCAAATGTATTGTTTATGTTTTACTGTATAAAATAAGTGCAAACATTGTATTATGTACTGTATAAAGAGCTGGCCCCATATTGAACCTCTAATATTTACCAAGCCAAGTTGCTAAGCTGCTGGTTGTCCAAACAAACAATAGCACTGCTTTATTCTCTGCCACTGCATTTAAATCTTACTCTGAGTAACTTTACTTGTCAAAATAAGGCAGTGGAGTAAAAAATACACTGATGTACTACATTTAAGAAGCATAACACGAGTACTTTCCCTCACTTTGCCCTGATGTGAATACCTTTAAGACATGTAAACACACTTGCAGTGTCTCTCCACTCATAGCTTATTATGAGTGATATAATATATTTACTCAAGTACTGTACTGAAGTACAATTTTGAGGGACTTTACTCTAATATTTTTGCCAATTTGTACTTCTACTCCACTCAAGAGGTAAATCTGTGTACTTTTACTCCACTACATGTATTTAATACCTTTAGTTACTTGACAGATGTGATGAATGATGTGAAATATAATCAAGTGTTAAATTAGACTTTAGTTCCACCTGGAGTAAATTCTACCTGCAGTATACAAAGTCATTACAACTAGCTGCACCTTTACCAGCTTTGAGAACACTATTATTCTGAAATGGACCAATCTTCACAATTACTACTTTTACTTTTGGTACTTTAACTATATTTTGATGATAATACCTTTGGACTTTTACTTGAGTGACATTTTGAATGCAGGGCTTTTACTGTAACGGAGTATTACTACACTCTGGCAAGGCAAGTTTATTTATAGGCCTATAGCACACTTCAACACAAGGCAGTTCAAAGTGCTTTACAAAAATGATAGACATTAAGAGCATTAAGAAACATATTATGAAATGATATTTAAAAACACTCATTTAAACGCACTGGTATAAAATGGTACTTCTACTTTTACTCAAGTACAAGATCTGAGTAGTCTTTCCACCTCTGCCTTTAAACCATATAAACAAGAGTGTGTGTTTTTATTAATATATCTTGTTTGCCTGCTGCTATTTTTCAACCACACTCGATTCACAGAAAACACGGAGAGAAATGGTGTAACGAGCGTAAAGAACCAAACATGGCCCGGTAAAACGGAGTGTTTTGACGCACATATGCTCATAAAAACACGTGTTTCAGCAGAGACAGAGGAAGGAAGCAGATCGAAGACATGTTATGGTTTTAAAAGAGCATTTAAATATAATAAATATGACATTTTTCCGTGTTGTTTTCTTACGTGAGCTCGATCCTTCCTCCCGAGTTTCGTTTCCAGCTGCTGTGTTGGAGGCGGATCATAAAAACAACAACATACGTATCGGAGCGAAGTTCACTGCGCGTAAAATAAAGCGAGATGATCGCAGAGGAAGCAGAGAAAGAGGGGATTGTGGAAATAAAATGACGGAAGAAAGACCGGATGAGGAAGCCTCAGAAAAACCCCGAAGACAAACCGAAACCAAACGAAACAACAGCTCATCTGATCCAGGGCGGTTCTTCTGGACAGAGACGGAATAAAGTCGCTGCAACACCAACATGATATTTCCCAACAATCACACACATTCAAAATGCACCTGTGGACCATTTTACCGTGTTAAAATGTCTATAAATCCCCCAAAATCACACATATTTCCTTACTGGTAGCTTCATCTGCATTTATTTTACATATATGAGTTTTATTATAGCTCATAAAACGTTTGAAAGTGTCATTTTATTATAGAAAATGTTATGTTGCACTGGGTTCAAGTGGGGATTTCCACTGACGTCAGAAGCGGGGGTTTTCTGACTTTATTTTTGTTTAACCCTTGGTTGACTCAATAACAGAGGAGCTTTGTTAAAAAGAGACTTTATTTAATTTGTAACACGTTTTTGCTGGATACGTCCTTATTCAGTAGATTAGAAACATATTTTATCTTGTAACTTTCATCTGTTTACTTCCTTAGTTGTCTGTGTAAAAGTCAGAAAGTGGTTTGTCATCTCCTACATCCGGGCATTACTGTCAGGGTGACATTTAGCATTTAAATTGTAATATTGACTTTTTTTCCAACATTTTCATTATCAGATTATATATGTGTTTATTTTATTGTATCCTATTTTATTTTATTTTTAGATATTTAATATTTTACTATCATCATTTTTTTGTCCTGCAAAATTGTGTTTATTTAACTTTTGTGGGGAATTTGCACTCAAGGATCATTAAAGTTATGTCCTAATATATACATAATTGATTTCCCTATTATGTATTATAAATCTGAAACTACTTAAAGTTATCAAATAATACAGTAAAGAGCACAGTAAAGGTCACATGAAACTGTAGTGTCAAGTGACCTCATTGCAGAGCAGGTGATTCTATTGCGTCACGTATTCCAGGTAATAGTCAGTGGTTTTAATAAACCCTACCCATTTACTGTAAACCTTTTTTTTAGACTCTGCCCTCTGCTGGCGAAACCTAAAACCATTTCAGGTACTCAAAATATATAAAATATAAAGTCATTTTAAATAAGATTTTTAACTACAATTTGATCATGGTGCCTAAATAATCAGATTTCTCATACATTTCAGATATTTAAACTGTAACTACACTAACATGTGTTACAACCAAGCGCACTCAATGTTCCTTAATTAAAGTACAAATCAAATCATAATCAAAAAACTGTCGGAAATAAAAAAATATTACACTCACAGGGTTAATAAACCGTCACCACACGTGCCTGTTTGCAGAGCAGAAGTGGAAGTGACTTTCACTTCTGGATTTTTCTCATGTTGAAGAGCTGCTGTTGTCAGAAGAGAGTCTCTTAATGAACGACCGGACTTTGACACTCATTCACCTTCATAGGCACCGGTTGTATATCTCTAAGGGTGAGTGGTTTCCCCATTTTGAAAAAAAACACCTTGATATTCTTGTTAGTGTTTCTGTGGTTTGAGTTCATCAGAAAACATTTTTTGTTGTTGCTCCCACCTTTAACTTGTGTTATTTCTCTCATGGCCATGTGTGTCGTGTTAATGCAGATCTGATGTGTTTAGCTGGTGTATTTAACCTTTTTTAAACTAAGCCATAGTATAATGGATACGTTATATAAGCACAAGTGAGCATTTGTGCATTTGACAGGCTTCCTGAACTAGAATGTGGTTTCCTGTTTAAATTCCTGTAACATGTGTCCATCGGTATGAAACCACGGTATGTGTGTAAAAAACACATGAGAGACAAGCAAATATATTTAGTATAACATATATTATTCACAATATTAGGTTCTCATATATTTAAATGCCTTTGGGTTTTAGATTTTTCGTGACAAACAAGAAATGATGGTACATTTCCTCTCCTTTTTGTCATTTTATGAACCAAACAATCGATTTTTTAAGAATAAGAGACAGAGCTCAAGTTTAAATGATTGTTATGTGTGTAGGAAGATATATTTATTCTTCCAAGGAAGTTAATCATATCTAAAAAAAATACAAGAGATACATTTGTAATGATAAGGTGCACCGTGCACATATTATATTTATGACTGTATTTCGTTTTCAAACTGATTTATTAATACTTTAAAATGAAGCTTATTATCAAGTCAACAGAAACATCCAAAGAAGACTTGTTTGTATGTGAATGTGTGTCTCTCTAAAATGTATCAAATGCTACAATTTAATCCTAGGCCGAGATTTCTTGATTTAATGAATGTGATTCAATAATGACTGGAAGTGTAAATTGTAAAAAGCAATTTCCTTTGTAAAAATAATGATATTTAAACACGTTTTCCCTAAAAATATCAGAGTCAGCATGCCTGGCCAACTTGTGAACAATGTGTAAACCTTGTGACCTTAAACCCCTCCCCCCAGATTGTAGATTAAAGGCCCTTTAGGGAAGAGTGGACACTGTGAAATCCAGGAATTAAAGCTGAGGAACAATTGAATTCATTTCTATGGAAGCAAAGTGTTTACATTTGATATCACTTCCTCCTCCAGGGAACCATGGCACTGTCCTGTCAGACTATAGTTATTAAAGAGTCCAGTTTGTCGGGCTGGGACGTGATCGGCTCGGGGGGGTTTTGGAAAATCTATAAATGCCGGCATCAGGAGTGGGCCTGCGATGTGGCCATTAAACTGCTTCACTTTGACGACGGGTGAGTAATTAAAGGCCCCCTATTTATATACTGTTTTTCATCAATATATTATAGGTCTCAGATACACATTTCTGAAGTGATTGGCTCCAAACACCAAACAGATCATTGCAACATTACCCATAATCCCCTCTGTTTCAGCCCTGTTTCCAAAGTGCTGATTCTCTGTCTGTTACTTTAGATGAAAATAAGGAGCCCCTCCCCACGCCCCTCTGAGAGATATTTGGTTAAAAAGAACCTCAATGGTGCTCTAGGAGGAGATTCAGGTGATAAGGTGGGGGGGGGGGGTGGTTACCTTGGTTGCTGATTGGCTAACGGTTACACAAGCCAAAACATCGTTATGACATCATAAAGTGGCCAAAATCTGATCAGCTCATTTTCAGACAGGTTTTTATAAAAATGGATCAGGACGAAAAGAGAGATGTTGATGGAGAAGAGACACGAAGAAGAGGGGACACATGTTGATGTAGAAGAGACATGAAGAAGAGGGGACACATGTTGATGTAGAAGAGACATGAAGAAGAGGGGACACATGTTGATGTAGAAGACACATGAAGAAGAGGGGACACATGTTGATGTAGAAGAGACATGAAGAAGAGGGGACACATGTTGATGTAGAAGAGACATGAAGAAGAGGGGACACATGTTGATGTAGAAGAGACATGAAGAAGAGGGGACACATGTTGATGTAGAAGAGACATGAAGAAGAGGGGACACATGTTGATGTAGAAGAGACATGAAGAAGAGGGGACACATGTTGATGTAGAAGAGACATGAAGAAGAGGGGACACATGTTGATGTAGAAGAGACATGAAGAAGAGGGGACACATGTTGATGTAGAAGAGACATGAAGAAGAGGGGACACATGCTGATGTAGAAGAGACATGAACAAGTGGATTTTGCATAATAGGTGACCTTTATGAGACATGGTCAATTATGCAAATGAGCCATTGTCTGACTCTAATCCAATATATCATCTGCACATTGGATAAAGCCAGGTTTCATTTTGTTAAAGTCAAAGGCTTTTACGAAGTTGATTTGTATACATTTTCGTGTCACAACAACCGTACATTTCTTTATTTTTCCCATTTACTTACAATAATGTTGTATAAATCAGACTATGAAGACCCCTCTGTATAAACTATTAACTAAGGATAGATATTGGAATGAAACTTGAAAGTTTGCACCAGTTTCTGTGGTGGAGATGTCAGACTTTAAAGATAACATGTTGTAAAAATTGCATACAATTTGCAAGGAACTACAGGTAAGGGCAAAAAAACTCAAATGTGTCGCCATGAAACCTCCCCAGTTGATTTCCAAAGGGGCATCGTGGGCTCCAGAGGGTTAACTTTGAGATAATTATCTTTTACTTTTTCTTAAATGTTCAAATTTGCCCATTAAGCATAGTCTAACTAACTTTTGGAGAATTTACCACAAATATACAGATGCAAATTGACATGTTTTTCTTTCCACTAAAGTCTAAAAAGAGATATGTTATGGAAGACAAATTGTTCCAAACTCTGTAGAAACATTTTTGCTGGTGGCGTCTCGCCTTAAAGGTCACCTATTATGCAAAATTCAATTTTTCATGTTTTTTATACAAAAAAGATTCTCTCTCTTTTTGTCCTGATCCATTTCTATAAAAACCTGTCTGAAAATGAGCTGATCAGATTTTGGCCACTTTATGATGTCATAACGATTTGTTGGCTTGCCATTAGCCAATCAGCAACCAAGGTAACAGACAGAGAATCAGCACTTTTGAAACAGAGGGGATTATGGGTAATGCTGCAATGATCTGTTTGGTGTTTGGAGCCAAACACTTCAGAGACATGTATATATCTGAGACCTATAATATATTGATGAAAAACAGTAGGGACCTTTAAATAATGTTGCATATTACTAATAATTACACAAATACGCACACAGGAAGAATGACAGTTTGCTCCGTGAGATCGAAATGATGCGTCAGGCAAGCAGTCCGCACGTTATTCAGGTCCGAGGGGTCTTTAAAGGATTACCCCCCAACTCAAGGTCAACTCAGCTGGGTCTGGTGATGGAGTACATGGAGAGAGGATCCCTGGCCTCCCTGCAGGTAAACACTGGTGGAAGAAGTACTACCTTATAGTTTAGTTGAGTTTATTTGTGTATAGTGTCGTGGACAGTCCCCATTGATCAACTGTCACAAAAACAGTCAATGGGGCAGCTTTAGCCAACATTGCTAATTCCCAGGTGTTGTCCCCGGCCAGATGATAATGGACCATACTTACCAACCCTCCCGATTTTCGCGGGAGACTCCCGATTTCATAGCCCTCTCTCGGTTTCCTCCCGGGGTCATATTTATCCCGCATTTCTCACTTAAAGTGGCACTGTAAAACTCCCCTGTCACAAGTGGGAGCTTTGCACTGAAATAAAGACAAATATGGTAAAGAAAAAATTAAACTATGGAAGCCCATTGGGGACAAAAAAAACGGACAATGCAAACTTGAAAATGAAAAAGTTCACTTCACGTTGGCATTATACTTTTCCGCATATGTACATGTTTTTGAAAAGATTTGGGAAATGCAGCAGAATAAAAAACAAGGCAATGAGAAAGAGAAATTAAGACACTAGAAATAAACAGTCCAAAATATTTCTGAAATAGAATAGCATTAAAAAGTTATGTGGAAAATATACATGTAATACAAAAGGATATTATTGTTTTAACAAGTTATACATGTAACAATGGAAACTCTGTCACAGGGAAGTTTAGGCACTCTTCCCTGGCAGCTGGTCTTCAGACTGGCTCATCAAATCGCTCTGGGTATAAACTTCCTGCACAGCCTGACCCCCCCCCCTGCTGCACCTGGACCTGAAGCCCAGCAACGTGCTGCTGGACTGCGCTCTCAACGCCAAGGTGAGTCCTCATTTTTAGCTTTTTTTGGGTATATAGTACCCGTGTCCACATGATCTGCAGCAACGCATAATTTTCTGTAAGATCCTCATATCTCTACACTGTAGCTATGTACATGACAATACAAGTCTTGAATCTTGTGCTCTTCCACCTACCTTCTCTCTTTGCACATATTTTCTCTCCAGCTCACAGACTTTGGCCTCGCCCGGGATCAAAAAACCACGAGGGTTTCCAAGAAGTCCAGCGGGGAGGAAGGAGGGACGACCAGCTACATGCCGCCGGAGGCCTTTATCTTATCATACAGCCCGACCAAAGCCTCTGATATTTACAGGTACGGCAGCCAATCAGACTCCTTGGTACTCGTATTCAAACGCTTAACCAGAGATGGCAAAAGTACACACATCCTTTACTCAAGTAGAAGTACAGATGTTTAAAGATACTCTGGTAAAAGTAGAGTACTGGCTAAACTTCTTTACTCAAGTCAAAGTAAAGAGGCTTTGAAATGTACTTCAGTAAAAAGTACCCATAACTAGCAGCTGTTTTAAAGAGTTCCTGACCTCCCTTTATATTAATAGAACAATAATGTCATTGTTAGCTAATGAATGTTTCCATGCTGAACAACGGCAACATGACAACGTTTCCATTGGTCCCTCTTCTTTAGAGGAGACCAGGAAATGATGGATACACGAATCGTGTTCAAATCAATAGGCACGCAATGACTCTAAAGAATAATGATCACGCATCAAACACACATTCAGACTAAAGGAACCAGCTGTTTGGAAAATGAGAGAAGTAGAAAGTACAGGTATTTGAGTTCAACATGTAAGAAGTAGAAAGTACAGGTATTTGTGTTCAACATGTAAGAAGTAGAAAGTACAGGTATTTGTGTTCAACATGTGAGAAGTAGAAAGTACAGGTATTTGAGTTCAACATGTAAGAAGTAGAAAGTACAGGTATTTGTGTTCAACATGTAAGAAGTAGAAAGTACAGGTATTTGTGTTCAACATGTAAGAAGTAGAAAGTACAGGTATTTGTGTTCAACATGTAAGAAGTAGAAAGTACAGGTATTTGAGTTCAACATGTAAGAAGTAGAAAGTACAGGTATTTGTGTTCAACATGTAAGAAGTAGAAAGTACAGGTATTTGAGTTCAAAATGTAAGAAGTAGAAAGTACAGGTATTTGAGTTCAACATGTAAGAAGTAGAAAGTACAGGTATTTGTGTTCAACATGTAAGAAGTAGAAAGTACAGGTATTGAGTTCAAAATGTAAGAAGTAGAAAGTACAGGTATTTGAGTTCAACATGTAAGAAGTAGAAAGTACAGGTATTTGTGTTCAACATGTAAGAAGTAGAAAGTACAGGTATTTGAGTTCAAAATGTAAGAAGTAGAAAGTACAGGTATTTGAGTTCAACATGTAAGAAGTAGAAAGTTCAGATATTTGGGTTCAACATGTGAGAAGTAGAAAGTACAGGTATTTGTGTTCAACATGTAAGAAGTAGAAAGTACAGGTATTTGGGTTCAACATGTGAGAAGTAGAAAGTACAGGTATTTGGGTTCAACATGTGAGAAGTAGAAAGTACAGGTATTTGGGTTCAACATGTGAGAAGTAGAAAGTACAGGTATTTGAGTTCAACATGTAAGAAGTAGAAAGTACAGGTATTTGAGTTCAACATGTAAGAAGTAGAAAGTACAGGTATTTGAGTTCAACATGTAAGAAGTAGAAAGTACAGGTATTTGAGTTCAAAATGTAAGAAGTAGAAAGTACAGGTATTTGGGTTCAACATGTGAGAAGTAGAAAGTACAGGTATTTGGGTTCAACATGTGAGAAGTAGAAAGTACAGGTATTTGGGTTCAACATGTAAGAAGTAGAAAGTACAGGTATTTGAGTTCAACATGTAAGAAGTAGAAAGTACAGGTATTTGAGTTCAACATGTAAGAAGTAGAAAGTACAGGTATTTGTGTTCAACATGTAAGAAGTAGAAAGTACAGGTATTTGAGTTCAACATGTAAGAAGTAGAAAGTACAGGTATTTGAGTTCAACATGTAAGAAGTAGAAAGTACAGGTATTTGGGTTCAACATGTAAGAAGTAGAAAGTACAGGTATTTGGGTTCAACATGTAAGAAGTAGAAGTAAAAAGTCGTCAGAAAAATAAGTAGTGGAGTAAAGTACTGATACCATAGAAATGTACTTAAGTACAGTAACGAAGTACTCCACTACTTCCCACCTCTGCGTTTAATACTTCCAAACTTGACTCCAAATTGTCTGGTTCTTTATTATTGTTATTGAACATGTGTCCTGGTTCAAATATAAATATTAATCCTGGCATGTAATGGTCTCTCTTTCAGTTATGGTATTCTCTTATGGTCCATCGTCACAGGGAAACAACCATACCCATGTAAGTGAACATTGTGTCTTTTAGCCTCTCTTACTACCTCTGCTCGAATCACTCATTTTTATCCCTTCAAACAATCAATTTTTATAGCCAAATATCACAAAATACACTTTTGTCGACAGTGCGTGCAGCATACAACACACACTGTCCTTAGACTCTGCAGCCTACAGAAAAATATTCCCAAGAAACGCAACAATTAATGGAAAAACCTTGGAGAACGTCATGGAGAAGGGAAAGGTGGTTGTGTTTATGGATCGAAAAGATAATAGGTTAACAACATGGACAGTCCAAATGTTAGAAAATATCATGTGTCTCTCTAGAACAGTCCTTTATGTAAGTTGTCCAGTAATGAACAGCACTGGGAAAGGCTAACTCCAGCTCTGAGGTCTTTACACTGGCTTCCTGTATGTCAAGGAATTGATTTAAAAATACTGCTGCTGGTTTATAACTCCTGGTATTAGGATGGGTTAAATGCAGAGGCCAAATTTCACTGGGTGTTTCTCAATGTCGAGGACGCTTGCTTGGTAGCACATGTCTTCCGAGGCAAGAATCCTTCCCTTAGCCTCGGAAAACGAAGAATGGTGGAACAGGCTAGCAGGTGTGCGTCTTATGAGAGGCCCCGCCTTAAATGGAGCGCAATTTTCACCAAAGATTTGGAAATTGGTCCGTGCGCAAAGCATTGTGGGGATTTTAAGACCGCAGAGTCTACACATGTGCAGCCTCGAAATTTCTCGCTACGAAGTACGCCGGCCTCGGTAGAATTCCAAGTATGCTGGACATTGGAACAGTCCTTCGGCGGGACTCGATGACGTAGTATGCTTGAAATAGTGGCTCTGGAGCATCCTTCCTCGACATTGAGAAACACCCACTGTGTGTTCTGCATGTGTGACCATCAAAGAGGGTTTCATCCGTCCGATTCTATTCTACTCTATTCTATATACAGCATTGAATGGTTTTAGGCCCACAATACATTTCTGACCTCCTGCTAAATTATGAACCATCCAGAACTCTCAGGTCTTCACGGACTGGTCAGCTTTCTGTCCCCAGTCAGAACCAAACATGGAGAAGTTCACTTATGATGCTCCAAATATCTCAGAAACAGGTTTGTTTAGGTTGACACCTACGAGGAATTTGACTTGATGTCATGGTGCCTTCATTAAAGTAAAACAAAAATGTAAAAACACAGATAGAGAACTATTCTGGAACAACTACCAGAAAAATGCAGGTCGGCTGCAACTCTTACTACTTTTTAAATCCAGGCTGACAATTTGTGTTCATGGACCTGTGTTATTCATGTTTTATTATCTTTGCTCTTAAATTTGTGTTTTTAATATGTTTCTACACTACTTCTTAATGAATGAATTAACTTTGAATTGCCTTGTGTTGAAAGGTGCTATATAAATAAACTTGCCTTTCCACTGTAGATGCTGAGTCCAGCCTTGTGCGGTTTCGCATCCCGGAGGGAGACCGTCCATCACTGACCGAGATCCCGGCTCTGTCCGCTGGGATGGCAGGTCTGACGGGGCTGATGGAGCTAATGCAGGGATGCTGGCACCAAAACCCCAAAGAAAGGCCCTCTGCCCTTAGTAAGGAAACTCCTTTATTTAAAGGTCCCCTATTATACTGTTTTTCATCAATATATCACAGGTCTCAGATATATACAAAACATGTCTCTGATGGTCTGAAACACCAAACAGATCATTGCAGCATTACCCATAATCCCCTCTGTTTCAGCCCTGTTTCCAAAGTGCTGATTCTCTGTCTGTTACTTTAGATGAAAATAAGGAGCCCCTCCCCACGCCCCTCTGAGAGACATTTGGTTACAAAGAACTCAATGGTGCTCTAGGAGGAGATTCAAGTGATAATGGGGGGGGGGGGGTTACCTTGGTTGCTGATTGGCTAATGGTTACACAAGACAACACATCGTTATGACATCATAAAGTGTCCAAAATCTGATCAGCTCATTTTCAGACAGGTTTTTATAGAAATGGATCAAAAAGAGAGAGAATCTTTGTTCCTGAAACTTTCAGAATCTCTTTCCACAGAGGGGACACATGCTGATGTAGAAGAGACATGAAGAAGAGGGGACACATGTTGATGTAGAAGAGACATGAAGAAGAGGGGACACATGTTGATGTAGAAGAGACATGAAGAAGAGGGGACACATGTTGATGTAGAAGAGACATGAAGAAGAGGAGACACATGTTGATGTAGAAGAGACATGAAGAAGAGGAGACACATGTTGATGTAGAAGAGACATGACGAAGAGGGGACACATGCTGATGTAGAAGAGACATGAAGAAGAGGGGACACATGTTGATGTAGAAGAGACATGAAGAAGAGGAGACACATGTTGATGTAGAAGAGACATGAAGAAGAGGGGACACATGGTGATGTAGAAGATACATGAAGAAGAGGGGACACATGTTGATGTAGAAGAGACATGACGAAGAGGGGACACATGTTGATGTAGAAGAGACATGAAGAAGAGGGGACACATGGTGATGTAGAAGAGACATGAAGAAGAGGGGACACATGTTGATGTAGAAGAGACATGAAGAAGAGGGGACACATGTTGATGTAGAAGAGACATTGAAGAAGAGGGGACACATGTTGATGTAGAAGAGACATGAAGAAGAGGGGACACATGTTGATGTAGAAGAGACATGAAGAAGAGGGGACACATGGTGATGTAGAAGATACATGAAGAAGAGGGGACACATGTTGATGTAGAAGAGACATGACGAAGAGGGGACACATGTTGATGTAGAAGAGACATGAAGAAGAGGGGACACATGGTGATGTAGAAGAGACATGAAGAAGAGGGGACACATGTTGATGTAGAAGAGACATGAAGAAGAGGGGACACATGTTGATGTAGAAGAGACATGAAGAAGAGGGGACACATGTTGATGTAGAAGAGACATGAAGAAGAGGGGACACATGTTGATGTAGAAGAGACATGAAGAAGAGGGGACACATGTTGATGTAGAAGAGACATGAAGAAGAGGGAACACTTGTTGATGTATAAATTAGGATTAGGATAGGATTTTGCATACTAGGTGACCTTTAAAGCAGTACGTTGAAATGTCACAGGAAATGTTGCCTTTAACAGCCTCGACTTACACATCTTTTCTCTATGTTGTTTTCAGAAATTGATAATAAACTTTGACTTTTTTCACTGTAAAACTCCTCTGTTAGAAGCTTTGCACTGAAATAAAGACAAATGTGGTAAAAAAAATAAAACTATGGAAGCCCATTGGGGACAAAAGAAATGTAAACTTGAAAATGAAAAACTTCACATTGGCATTATACTTTTCCGCATATATAAATGTTTTTGGAAAAGTTTTGAAGTAATTCTATTGGATGCTGGGTATATTTAAATATATTGTCAATTGCATGACAGGTTAAGTCTTAAAGGTAACCTAAAGGTTAAATGCGGTTTTAATTTTCAAATGGTTACAAATCTTACACATATTTTCTCTATGTTGTTTGCAGAGTGTACAACTGAGTCCGAAGACCTGTATAAGATGCACAAAAGTGGAATAAATGACGCTGTCCATAAAGTGCTGGTAAATCAGGTGAGGGTCAAATCTCTTCTTAGGACTCATGTTGACATGATGCAGCAATATTTTGTAACCATCGTCTTTCTCTTCCTCTTTCCAGGACCAAAGGGAACCAGAAAGATTGAGTGAGCAGATCGACCGTCTTCACATAAGCAAGTCTTCAGGTCTGCTTTCACTTTTTTTTCACCCACCACTTACAAATATGGTTTCTTCAACTTTAAAAGAGACATTTTAAAGCACCGGTATTCACATTTTACATCATTATATTTGGCCTCTTTTTTTACAGCGAGGGAATGTTTTCAAGAAGTGAACAGTGTGCCGACAGGTCGCCCGCCAGTTCAGGTGAGATTCAGACGATTTTAAACTACTCTAATTAAGATACATTCCTTGTATTTAACACCCAGAAATGTTGGATATAGCTTTACAGAAAGGTCTAGTTTCAAAATAGTATGTGGCAGGGGCGGACTGGCCATCGGGACGTTCGGGACGAATCCCGATGGGCCGGTACTGAAGTGGGCCGGTCGGACGATATGGGCCGGTCGGATAAGTCACTAGCACCCCCCCCGTCCCGTCCACAATTTACTAGCGGTATTTACTTGCGGCACAGAGGTGGGCCGGTCGGATAAGTCACTAGCACCCCCCCCGTTGACAATTTACTAGCGATAATTACTTGTGGTACTGAGGTGGGCCGGCGGTACCGAAGTGGGCCGGTCGAGAGTCCCGGGCTGATTTGTAGTCCCAGTCCGCCCCTGCTATGTGGGTATCTTTAACAGACAACACTTTTAATGTCATCATTCAGTCTCCTTCTTGCACTGTGTTTATGTCATTGATTGTCTTTAAACCAATCCCAAAGTGGTCTGTGAGACACAGTTGTCCCAAATTGGCTAATGCTGTGCTGATTCTACACATGTTGGTTTTTTGCTGTCACAGGAAAATGTTACACGTATCACTTCCTGCTGACCCAGGGAAGTTTTGCAGAGTGTTGAACATAGCGAATGTAAAACCCCCAATGAAGGGCATAGAGTTCAAATATGAAGATAATAGGAAACTAAACGTCATAATCCTTGTGGCAACATATTTATCAAGCATATGATTAACTTGACTTGCATTAAAGTAGTGAGAAAAAACGAATTATTGTACAGTTATTGGCTTTATGCAAAACTGGTCATTAAAGGTGGTTTTAATGGTGTGTTTACAGTGGAATTTTAACTCACTTGTTACAGGAAATGGCTGGTCGTTGGGATCAGAGAGACAAATCAAGAGTCCAAGGTAAAAAGGAAGTTTTCGTAAAAGCTGCAAAAACAACTTACAAACAAATCATGGGTTGATGTTTGTAGTAAAATATCTTCCCTTTCAGATAAACCTCGACCTAAAAGCGTGTGTTTCGATGAAGTGGGCCGCCCATCGACTAAAGACAAAGTGTCTTCTGTGTGCCCCATTCAAACCTCACCGCCGTCTTGTTCAACTGGGACGTCGTCTCAAAAAAGAAAAGAAAAACCTTCCCAGACAGATTTCAGGCAGAACCTGTCTCCAAATTACCTGGTAGGTTTTTGCTGCTTTTAATTTTCTTTACCAGTTCTTGACTCATTAACACAGGAGATAAAACCATTTTGCTTTCCCAGAATTAACGTTTATTCTTTACTTGCGTCTCAGAGTTTCTGTAGAATATCCATGTTAATTGAAAGATATGAACTAGTTGTTGATGTAAAAATGTAACTTGAAGGCAGAAAATACTTCTGTTCAGTATCGATGTCATTTGAAGCGTTTCAGATCAATTCTCATGAAAACGGCACTTATTGGAGACTTGAAACAAACCTCTAAATATACCTATGTTATGCTTTATGGGGTTTTTCACTTCCCTGTAGTGTGTTGAATAGGTTGTTGTGCAAGAAAATGGTTTGCAAAGGCTACCATCCCAAAGTTCCCTCTAAAGCAGTGCTTCTCAAACTTTTTTCAGTATTGTACCCCCTTTTAAACATTTTCTCAGCCAAATACCCCCTGACCGACCCCGGACATTTGTGATAGAAAAAGCCTATATAAATAATTCCAATATAGTGATGTTCCATCAGAGTGTGATTTAGTAACTCCTTCATGCATTAATTACAACAAACTAAGGATATTTTCATCTTTATGCATGAAAAAAAGAACATAACGACATTTTTTAAAAACAGATTTTTCCAAGGAGTTTTTCAATTGAAGTTTAACAAACCAATGAACAAAATTATATATTATGAAAAACTATCAATACACACATTTTACATGTTTATATGAGGTGGTTCTAGGAATATTTTATATAAAATTGTGTTTTCTATTTAATTTATTGTACTAAGATTATTTTTGTAATCATGCATGGTATTTTTTTTATTAACCTTTTTTTTTTTTTAGCTCACGTACCCCCTGCAGTACCCCAACGCACCCCTAGGGGTCCGCGTACCCCCATTTGAGAATCACTGCTCTAAAGGGACATCACTATGTAACACTCGCGCTTCTATTGGCTAGCGCTCCAACACATTGTACGGGATAGGCTAAGGGGAGGGACATTTCTAAGCGGTTGATCAATCACAACAGAGCCAGCCAGCTAACCAATCAGAGCAGACTGAGCTCTGGTTTCAGACAGAGGGTGAAAAGAGGTGCTGCAGCACAGGCAGTATGAGAAAAATAAAGAGCTTTTTGAACATTAAAGCATGGAGACATGTCACATTAGAAAAATTAACCTGAAAATGAGCAGAACAGGACATCCATTAAGTGCCTCCCCAAAGACACCCACACTCCATTCTCACCAGTTCTCATCACTTTTCCTATTTCAAAGCATTTACAGTAGTTCTTGATACATCATTTTTGTTGCCTTCTATGAAAGACTCATAAAAGACGACATGTCACAGTAGAGACACTAAATACAAATATGAACCTGAACATGAGCAGAATCCTCTTTCAACTTCAACTGCTGATGTTTTTCGCTCTTTTAATTCTTGTATCTGCAGCGTCAATCTTCGACCCCGGAATCTTCCAGTTTCCGCCCTGCACCTGGAGTCCATGTGCACTGCAGCAATGTAACCGGACTTCAGGTTGGCGACAACAACACCATGTACATCAATGAATCCAGGAAACGGCACCCAACAGCGCCCCCTACAGTCGACTTCCAGCCGCAATCAGCAGGAAACTCCAGGGACAAGACAGGAGGATAAACTCACATGGAGCTTTTTTATCCTTAGTTCTCTAATTGAACAGTTCTCCATGCATGATTTATCCATTCTTACATAACAGGAAGGTCATGTTTTGTAAGTGAAGCTCCCTGTCTGAATGAATAGCTGTATTTTTTTAATTATTTTCAAATAAGACTTTTCTTTTATAGGCTGTAATAGAGAGGGTTTTTTTGTATTTATTGTGCTTCTTCTCGTAGAACATTTTAAACCAATGATGAAAAATGTCACACCTCTCTTTTGCCCTGTCAGCATTATACATGAGGGCCAAGTCATGTGGTTTTTCTTTCAACTGTGTCAACAGATATCCACAGTTCACGGTGCCAAAAATCGCCATACGGAATTTTGTGTTAGGATACTAAAATATTGTTCATCAAACTATACTGTAAATATCTATGTTTTTGGATAAGGTGCAAATGCTGTTGGTTTCTTTTATTCTAATGCATCCCTTTGTGGGTATATTTTTACAATGTCATCGATCAATTGCAGCCGAGAAAATGTTTCAACAGCTGTATAAACGTTTCGAAATAATCAAAAAAATCAAACAGAAAGGGGAATTTTAACAGAAGTATTTGCACAATGTTTCCCAGCATGTTGAAATTAATGTAGCATGATGTAGCTTCAATGAAGTGTTGGAACAAGCATGTTTGGGATATTAATGTGAAATTATTTGGTAGTATGCTAAAAAATAATAGCTTGAAGGATACTTATCTTGTCTGGGATGGGATTAATGGATTTGTTGACAATTAAACAATATATAAAAAGTTCCAAGAGCTATCCTTTAATCCTAATTAAGGTACGTAAGAGGATATTACCAGTATAAACATTAAGAACATGGAGATTCATGTATTAGTTGAAAATGATTGTTTACTATAACTCAAAGGTGTTAATAAAATTATATGTTTTACTCAAATGTAGCAGGAATTTTATTTATTCGTGTGTTACACTTTTATGCTTCTCAAATGTGAGAATTAGCTGCATTTCTCTTCTTTTTTTTTAAAGGAAAGTAATCTGAAAATATTTGGGTTTTTGATCAGTGTTAGAAGAAAATTACATTGACCGTGATTGGTGAATATGAAAGAGCTGGAAAATGTAATTTATCAGCAATTTCTGACAATGGTTTTATCATTAATATGTAATCTTTTCCGCAAAGATTCAACAACATTTAGCTAGCTTCTCAAATGTGAGGATGTGGCCCCATTCCCCTGTTTTATGTACATATTTTAAAGGTCACCTATCATGCTATTTTTAGGCAATAGCATAGGTCTCAGATATATAAAAATATATAAAAAAACACGTCTATTAAGTGTTTTGCTCAAAATACCAAACAGATCACCCATTCTAGCCATGCCTCATATCCCTCTATTTCACTTCCTGTTTCAAAAGTGCTGATTCTGGGTATAAACAGGTCTCTCTTGAGGATGAGACCCTGTGTCTCAATGAGATTTTCACCTGTATAAATAAAGGCTAAATAAAAAAAATAAGAGGGGGGCAGGCTCATGCGGGACCTGGCAGATACTGGGTGTTTGAGGATGCTTCCTTGGTAGGACATGTCCCTCCGAGTCAGGTCCTTCAGAAGCGAGGCAAGAATCCTTCCTAGCCTCGGAAAACGAAGAATGGTGGAACAGGCTAACAGGTGTGCGTCATATGCGAGGCCCCGCCTTAAATGGAGCGTGATTTCCGCCAAAGATTTGGAAATTGGTCCGTGTGCAAAGCATTGTGGGGATTTTAAGACCGCGGAGGATACACATGTGCATCCTCAAAATTTCCCGCAACGAAGTACGCCGGCCTCGGTAGAATTTCAAGGATCCTGGACATTGGAACAGTCCTTCGGCGGGACTCGATGATGTAGCATCCTTGAAATAGTGGCTCTGGAGCAGCCTTCCTCGACATTGAGAAACACCCACAGTCTAAAATGCTGCGGTGATGAAACGCAAGGATTATTAGATCAAGGATTATTTCTGAAACAGTATGGAACTCAAAGGCTTTCTCTCTTGCCGGTTATACCACAAGGTGAGTTTTTATTTCCTGCTTCTTCACACACATGCTCTCCAGTACAGGTTAGCTCTGAGTGTTAGCCATGCTAATGTGAACACCGACCATATTACGTCCAAAACAGTCGAGCATTGTTTCTGATAGTGCTGTGGTTCCGCCGCCGATATGACGTCATATCGGACGCAAATCTGGATCAGCTCCGTTGTTCCCCCGTTTTTAGAGATTTGGGTACGGAGGAAAAGAGAGAGGGTTTTATTTTCTGACGCTGCGTGAGTTCCCCGACACACCGGGGACACATGTTTATGTATAAAAGACATCACAAAGTGCATTTTGCATGATAGGTCCCCTTTAAAGTCTTGCATTAAAGATAAATTACATTTAATGTCCCGACTGCCCTAATTGTTATACAGTCCCTACATTTCTGTATTTAAATGTTATTTTGGTGACATGTACCATTTCCTCGAGCGTCTGCAGGTGTTTCTGTTCAGCTATAGCGTCTTACATCGACATTTAAATGTGTTTATCCATATATTCCTAACAAAACACTTCTGTTGCTGCTGTAAGTGTGTGATCCACCACATATAACAAAACAAGTGTTTTCCAAGGGATGTCCTAACGTAAAACTGTTTTAAAAAAGGTATACAGTAAGGACATGATTTTAACAAGATCATGGATGAAATTGTTTAATCATAACTGGGTGTTTACGGTTTATTTATTTTTTTGGTTTGTTATTTTATCTTTTCTTGATTACCATTTACCTCTTTTATATATTTCTTTGCATATTTGTTTGTTTATTCTTCTGTTTATTTATTTTTTGTTTTATGTTTTTCAATAACAAATGTATTTCTTTAATTAAGAAAATGTTAAATCTTTGTATTATTGTTTTACACATTCAAAATAAATCGAATCAAATACAAAAATGTAATATGCTAAGCGGAGGGATCTTGATCAGCTTGAAGGGTGTTCTTTTCCCCATATGACCAAGTCGCTGCACATTATCCCGCTTATTACACGGCCATATACTAAACAAACTAAGGAATCGACTCCCAATATTAATTTAAATGATTTTATCGACTTAAAAATGATCGTATTTCTTCCGCTGAGAAACCCCCCCCCCCCCCCCCATGGCGCACCAACGGCTGGAACTGCGACAACAACAACTTTACGGCAGCACTGTCCAAATCTGTTCACAGTTTCAGATCCACAAACAAGTCCTTAAACACTGCAGAGCCCATACCGTGTTCCTGTTAGTGTTTACTTCCTCTCTACCTTATTCTGGTGGTTTATCTACGTCCAGCGCTCCGTCTTTTACTTTCTCTTTCTTGATCCTCCTTAGCAACGGTCAATAAGTCCTTGACAGCGGTATGTACTACTGTATTAACAACTTGTCACGTGTTCTGAATTGACCAATCAGAATCGAGTATTCAACTAAGCCATGTAATACATTTTGTGAATGTCACTGGGGAAAGAAAAAAAAGAATGAACACTAATTGCTCAAAAACAGGTAACATTATGAATGATATTTTATGTTGTTTGTAACCTGGTGATCATTTAATTTGGACCCAAAGTATTAACATAGTTTCGTACTCCAGACACAAATCTCCAAAGTGCAAACACAGGCATCTGCTGTGCACCGGGCGTTGAAACTAATGGGTAGAGAATGGTCCGGTGTGAACTCAGCAGGTTTCTGGCACCGATCCTTTCCTCTTCTGCCAATCTGCCACCGGAACCACCGCAGAGACACGCTGTGTGTCCCCGCCATGACAAACTCACAGGAGAATATACAATTAGTTTAAGTTTTATACCAAAAAGCTATCTAGCTAGCTAGCTGTCTTGTCTGTATGTGTGTCTGTCTGTCTGTCTGTCTGTCTGTCTAATCTCTGCACTGTAAACCCTCAGAAACCCTTACAACACGTGGACTAACAACAGGGTGTGTACTATTTATAGAACAACAGTCTGTCTGCATCAAGTGATCTATAGAGCGTATGTAAATTGTACTGCAGGTGAATTCAGCTTTGCCAAGGACGTAGTTTGCATGTCCTTTCATATCTCAATCTCAATATATTTAAAACAACCTCAGTTGACCAAAGTGCTGTACAGGCAACAAATACAATATAGAATAACACAATAGGTGTCAAATAATAAAACAATAATTGAAAACAAGATAAAAAGCACAATAACTAGAAACATAAAAATGTCAAAATGTCATGTTCAACTAGTATTAACAGCCAGCGCAAAGAGGTGAGTTTTTAGCATAATCTTAGATGTCAGTGTTTAGTTAAGAAGCTAGGGCGTATTGCCTAGCCTCTTTGGTTGTTATAAATGGCCACACTCGATCATTTTGTTCTATAACACATTTGAGTTGCTGGAACTGCTACCTCCGCGACCCGACCACGGATAAGCGGGAGAAGATGGATGGATGACATTTGAGTGTATTGGCAAAGGAATGTCTGATATTGCCAAAATCTTGTTTTGTGGAGTTCAGTGACCTTGCCCCTTGATCACCAAGATCTAATTAGTTAATCATTAAATGCAAGTTGAGGATAGAGACAGATTTGAAGAAATTCCCCTCAGGCATTCCTGAGTAATCGTGTTTACAGGAAAGGGACCGACTGTACCTACGTGAGTATGTAGGCACAACCCAAAACACATACATCTCTCTGCCATAGCTGTCATCTGCGTGGAGATATAACAACACAAGTTAACTCTCTGCCAACATTGCATTTGTACTTTAAAGACTTCAAAGCCCTTAAAGTATTTGAAATGAAGTTGGCAAGCTAGCTAGGTGGATAGACTAAGATTGAGACGAGAAGAGAAGTGACACAATAGTATTATTTATTGCCATAAAAGTTTTCTACCCTGAATTTCGTGCATTAAAACAAAATCACAAAGCTATGACAGGGTGACACATGTTAGCAAGCATAGGTGACACAACACAGTACTCAGACAACACTGAGTCATAAAAGTACAATGATAACTGGGAAATACATTCATGATTGTTTGTTGCTGAGCAATCTCCCCCAACCATCCGATACATATGAAGATGCATCACTGCACTTTGTATTCAATGCATCTGTTGATGCTTCGTCCTTTGTACTTTCACATGACTTTGACAACAACATAACGTACGGCTACCTTTATCTACAAGGGGAACACCAGGAACCCGGAGAACGTGGAGTACTTCCAGCCTCCCATCAGGTTCCCCCTCTCCAGTTTGAGGTAAGTCTTGTCCCCTCGCTCCATTATCACCAGGCCGGCATTAGTGGCAGCTTCTCTGGTCACGTCCTGATCGCCTGCGAAGGCTGAAATCACCGGCCAGCCGTTAAGAACCAAACTCACCTGAGGAAGAAAGATGAAGAGGAATAGTATGTGAGTGTCGTGTCAAATGATCATATACTCATTTAAAACATATAGTCTTATACTCTGATTTTCTTTTACACTGTTAAATTGTATTTTTAGTCTTGTATGTGTTTAACATGTGTTTAGGATTTACATTGCAGGAGGGCAATAGGAAATGTAAAAGGGGGATTTGCAAATGGTTAAGGACGAGGGGGTTTAATGGTTTAATAGTGGGGATGTTTAGATGATGCCTAAGAGACTTTAAGGGTGGGACCAGTTGGATATTCTCTACTATATAGTGTGACTGTAAACTGTGTTCTGCAGAACGTCTCTGTCCTCTGAGGATGACGTTGCTCTGTTCCTACATTTGGGATCGATTTCACTTGTATATTGACTTTCTTTATTACTTTATTAAATATATCAAAGACAAACTTTGTCCATGGATCATTTATCAGTTTCTCTTAAGATTGTTCTCCGCAATGAGCAGTGGGGAAAGGCATCTGCAGGAAAATTGTGGTCAGAAAACACGGATTATCTGAATCAGAATCAGAATCAAGTTTATTGCCAGGTACGTTTACACATACAAGGAATTTGCTTTGGTATCTGGAGGTGCGAACGTAAACAATCTAAAAAAAATGGTGGCTAAGTAGGTAAAAAAATAAATATATAAGGATAGTAAAAAATAAGTATTTTAAAGAAACACTTTAGCATTAAAAACTGTTGCTAAAGACAAGTATACACCAAATTGTAATGTAACTATACAAATAACCTTAAAAGCTATAAGAAACAAAAACACTTCGAACAATGAGTATACGTATATTACATGTCATTTGTTAGACGCTTTTATCCAAAGCGACTTCAGTAATGTGGACAATCCCCACAGGAGCAATTTGGGGTGAAGTGTCTTGAACAGGGACACAACGACATGCCGACTGCAGCGGGACTCAAACTTGCTATCCTCTGATTCGAAGTCCAGCACACTACCCACTGAGCCACAGCCTATATGTCAAACTCGATGTACTATATCTAAAAGTGGAGGGGTTACATATATAGTGTTGGTACTGTAACGGCCCATCCACACGGCGGCGTGCATTGAAGCTTCAACGCAGCTTCCCATTCACTTTGAATGGGGTGACGTCACGCTTTGCCAAACTGCATTGTGGTTCCGTCGCTTCGCTTTGCCTCCGTTGCTCGCTGCAAAAGTTGAGAACAGTTCAACTTTTGAAGCTTCGACTGAAGCGTCAGCCAATCAAATCATATGCCAGTACAAGCTCTAGCCAATCAAACCGCGTGCTTGTGTGTCTGGGGCGGGAGATTCATGTGATTGGTTGTTGGTCGAGTTTCAGACACGCCCGCCGGCAAGCTTCAACGCACGCCGCCGTGTGGACGCTGCGTAAGAGTTTTGAATTCGAGAGGGTGCTCTAGACTAGCATTAAAATGCCATTCGTTAATTACAAACATTAGAATGTCTTTATTAAAATGTCTTTAAATAGACTCTAGCATTAAAGGTGGGGTCGGTCATTTTGGAGAAACCAGCTCGAGTGCGCTAGAATTTGAAAATACACAGCTGGAAGAAATCTGCCACTTCCTTACAGAGCCCCTCCTCCAACACACACGAACGCGCACATGACCAATGAGGGTACGAGATAAGTTTGTGCACAGATGGAAGGCTGACAGGCAGGTAGGCCATCCAGTTACTTTAGGCGGGCCGGCTCAGATGATTGGTCGTGCTTTTTACAGTACTACGGCTTCCACAGATGACATTTTGTTATGGATTTTTTGTCAAAGCACTTAAGATATTCATTGCTATCGGGATGTTAAGAGCATTCCATGGAATATAACAAAAAGTGTATCTCGAGCCGGTTTCTCAAACCTACCTACCCCACCATTAAGATGTCTTTAAACTAGTTGTTTGTGGTTGCTACGGCAATGTAATTTCCTGTCATAGAGAGGCCCAGAGAGGTGGAGCTAGAGGTTATGGCTCTGCAGTGAGCACCACTTGTTGAATTCCATAACAATGTTAGTTTGTAGTTTTACACCCATTTTAATTCATCCACTTATGCTGGCGTTGTAAAAAAGGTTTTGTTTGCCCGTTGGCAGGATATATTTCATACCCTGCAGAGGACTAGTTAAATTAACATTGTTAACAATCAACTATTACACGCTTAGAGCAGTTCTAATAACAGCTTTATGGGTTAGCCAGGAAATACAAATAACACTTGTCAAGTTTGAGTAACTCTCAGAGTAAAGGAAAAAAAGAAAATTCAAATTAGAATATAGTTTTAAATAAGTAGTTTGACATTTTGGGAAATATGCTTAATGGCGTCCAGGCGGAAAAATGCTAGAATGGTTGTTTAAGGCATTGGAGGAACTTTAAAGAAGACACACCACCTTTCCTTTAAGTGTTCTTACTTGTATTGTCTGCCGGTTGTACACTTTGACAACATGAAAGCTGAAACTGTAGACTCCTTTTCTAGGCGCCACAAAGATACTCCGTGCTGGGTCAAAATGGCCACCAACGTTTACTAGGATCTAAAAAGAAGAGGAGATTAGGAGAGAGATCATTATTAACACAACCACGCTTGAGCCAACCAATAGTGTATTAAAGTGTGAAAATAGTTGATCACAAATCTAGCATTTTGGAAGGTTCGGTGCTTAATAATTGCCAGGAGAACAAGAAAGGGAGGATATGAACAAGGTGTTCTGGCAGAAGACTTGAAAACACAACCTGCAGTTACACAGACAGACGTGATTAATGATTGGTTTTATTGGTTTTCCTTTACAGCTCCCAGACATTGCTCAAAATAAAATGTCATTACCGCTCCGTATCAATATTTAGCAATAGATCGAGCCAATCGCTTTTTAAAATGCGACACATGCAGACCAGTGTTTATGACCTTACAAGAACATAAAGTGTTGTTAAAAATACCTGAAGTAACGCAATGTACTTCCGTGTGTAGAGTCAGTGAATCACTGTCTTGCATAATGCAGTAGACGTTTGCCAACATTGTAGAGCAGCTATCTACGTTTTTATTTATGTTTTAAATCAGAAGCAAAGACTCATCAGGCTATTGTTAATCCAAACTGTTGTTAAGAGGTAACAATATAAGCCCACTGCCTTTTTTCCTGAGAGTTCAAGTCTCCCACCTCCTTAGGTATGACTCCTTTTTAAGTTGGCTAATAAAAGTGTGGATACTTGGACAAAAACAAGATTTTGAGTTAATGGTTGGGCCCAAGCTAGAGTTAGCAAGAACTTTGTCAGATTAAAAACATCAATTTAAAAACTAGCCAATGCCAATAAAAGTTGTATTTGTCAACTTTGTTTATTATGAGTATAACTATGTTCATTTTACTTTCCTTTTTGCTTGATTTTGTAATCAATTGGCCTCTATAATGAGTGGTAACACGCTGGTACAACACCACTTCATGCTAATCCAATCTTTTGTACCATGTTTTTAACAAAACAATGAAAGAGTGATTTATCTCACTTATGCAGAAATGTGTTTATGCATTTTAGTACTTAAATATCATTGATAAGTAACTTCATCCATTGTGTGGACCTTTGGCAAAACTGTGTTAATGGCCAACAAGAAAGCATATCAACCTTCACAAATGAATATGTATTGACTAGTAAACCTCTTTTTTGTTGCTTCTTAAAGGTCACCTATTATGCAAAATCCTCTTCTTCATGTCTCTTCTACATCAACATGTGTCCCCTCTTCTTCATGTCTCTTCTACATCAACATGTGTCCCCTCTTCTTCATGTCTCTTCTACATCAACATGTGTCCCCTCTTCTTCATGTCTCTTCTACATCAACATGTGTCCCCTCTTCTTCATGTCTCTTCTTCATCAACATGTGTCCCCTCTTCTTCGTGTCTCTTCTACATCAACATGTGTCCCCTCTTCTTCATGTCTCTTCTACATCAACATGTGTCCCCTCTTCTTCACGTCTCTTCTACATCAACATGTGTCCCCTCTTCTTCACGTCTCTTCTACATCAACATGTGTCCCCTCTTCTTCACGTCTCTTCTACATCAACATGTGTCCCCTCTTCTTCACGTCTCTTCTACATCACATGTGTCCCCTCTTCTTCATGTCTCTTCTACATCAACATGTGTCCCCTCTTCTTCATGTCTCTTCTACATCAACATGTGTCCCCTCTTCTTCACGTCTCTTCTACATCAACATGTGTCCCCTCTTCTTCATGTCTCTTCTACATCAACATGTGTCCCCTCTTCTTCATGTCTCTTCTACATCAACATGTGTCCCCTCTTCTTCATGTCTCCTCTTCATCAACATGTGTCCCCTCTTCTTCATGTCTCTTCTACATCAACATGTGTCCCCTCTTCTTCATGTCTCTTCTACATCAACATGTGTCCCCTCTTCTTCATGTCTCTTCTACATCAACATGTGTCCCCTCTTCTTCATGTCTCTTCTACATCAACATGTGTCCCCTCTGTGGAAAGAGACTCTGAAAGTTTCAGGAACAAAGATTCTCTCTCTTTTAGTCCTGATCCATTTCTATAAACCTGTCTGAAAATGAGCTGATCAGATTTTGGCCACTTTATGATGTCATAACGATGTGTTGTCTTGTGTAACCATTAGCCAATCACCAACCAAGGTAACCCCCCCCCCACACCTTATCACCTGAATCTCCTCCTAGAGCACCATTGTGTTCTTTTTAACCAAATGTCTCTCAGAGGGGCGTGGGGAGGGGCTCCTTATTTTCATCTAAAGTAACAGACAGAGAATCAGCACTTTTGAAACAGGGCTGAAACAGAGGGGATTATGGGTAATGTTGCAATGATCCGTTTGGTGTTTTTGACATGTTTTGTATCTATCTGAGACCTATAATGTATTGATGAAAAACAGTATAATAGGGGACCTTTAAAAACGACAATTTTTGGAATCATGTATCCTACAGAATCCCACCTGATCAAAGTAGATGGTCATGGTGCGGTTGCTCATCTCCGAGGGTTCATGGTTGGTGTTTCGAATGGCGGAAAACGCAACCCTGCCGCTTCCTGACCTCACTGACATGCCCAAAGCATTCCCCGACGGCTCCGCAGACGGCGTGGAGTCGCACACCACCAGACACTTTCCCTCCAATATCATTGGCTCTGTGTCATTCTGGCAGTTGACCATTTCGGGCACCCAATTGACCAGAAGCAGCAGTCCAATGAAAATGACTGAGCGGGGGGCAAGGTAGGGCAAAAAGGGAGGAAACAGAAAGGGCATAGTTCCAAATATGTGGTTTTTGGTTCTGTTTTACGGGGCTCAGTGACAATATGGCTGCCACAATCTTCAGTGTCTTATCGAAGAACACTTCACTGTAGCAACAGGATTATAATTTCACCTTGAAAGATTTTAAACCAATGATTTCTCGCATCCCATGGGACTAGATTGAATCGGCTAATCCTCGCGTAACCGCTCTGACAACAGCGGGTGGAAATAAAGTCTCTCTTGAAAGACGTCTAAGAGCTGGCGAGATGGCGGATGCCCATGACAGCACGTACAGTAGAAAATCCAGATAAGAATAGTTGAAAGTTATCCAGTTCTTTACACCGCTTCAAAAATGGACATCAGCCAAATGAACTGGTTTGGAGGCTGTCGAGACTTCAGGCCTGTTTGAAGGAGCAGACAAAACATCGCACAATTATTTTCTGTATATTAACAACCAATCACATGACAGGTGCTTGGCTACTAAAGAAGCTTTCTATGTTACGGGTGTATGCGTATGTTGCCAATGTATGTCACATCCTAAAGTACACACTATATATTCCGGTTAAAATACCATTTAAAGTACACTTTTCCTGCAATCTCATAAATACAAAAAAAGTGAGGTCATGAATACACTTAAAATCCAACAACTGTGTCATGTTGACGTACATTGAAACGGTTCACTGCAAGTTCTTTGTACAACAATAATTGTTTGTCTTATTCAGAAGGTCTGTTTTCTCTGACGTAAAACCTGAGATCAGAATCAGAATACATTCATTAGTCCCACAGAGGGGACATTTACGTTGTTACAGCAGAAAAAGAGCCAAAGACAGCTTACGATGTTACAAAGAAGCATGCATAAAAAAGTATTAAAGTTAAAATAAAATAAAAAGTTACACAATTCAAATCAAGTAAAGGACTGGTAGGGCAAACTGTGGCTAGGGGAAAACAAGTAGAAGATGATGAGGTAATGTTCTGGGCAGGAAGAAGCCTTGTGAGTGCCAGCTGGACACAGGAGGGGGTGCAGCGGACTCTCACTATCCCCCCCAGAGGGGCCATCTGTGGGTAAACATCACCACTCTTTCTCCACCTCGCGAATAATCCCAATATCTGCATTATTTTAAACAAACCCCCTTGATTACACTATGAATAGAGTGTCGATGAATAGATAATAGATCACAGAGCTTCATGCACTGCAGGGAAGACTAATCATTATATATATATCATGGTAGTCAAAGAGTCAAAATGTATAACGAGAAATTTGTTTAAAGACTAAGCGTTTTTTTGCTACAATAAGTGCCGCTTTATTCAAATTTTATTTATATGATTTCAATCATATTCAATTTACAGTAAATACTGCTGTATTCGACAAAATGTTTACTATATTTTTTAATGTTATTATAGTTTCTTCAAATAGTTTTCTAACTGTGTTTTTAATTTATTTGTATGTATGCACCTCAACACCAAGTCAAATTCCTCGTAGTGTTAACCTGGTGATAAACCTGTTTCTGATTCTGATGTACAACACGCCCAACTACAAGCATTTCCACAATAACAACCTTTTCAACATGCACACGTTATATTATAGTTTGAGAAAAATAGTAAGATGGAAAATACCAACCTTTCACTCTAAGCGTTGACTCAGCAGCGACAGAAATCACCCAGCGATGTTCAGTAAAGTTAAAGCATCTCAAGAGCCTTGTTCCCTATTCCCTTTATCGTTTCCTCTGCCTCTTCCCTCTTTCCCCATTTCCTCCTCTCTCTCTCTTCCAGGAAACCCCTGTGTTCGAGCAGACGTTTAATCATATCACAAGCCTCACTGTCCTTCTGTTTTCACAGCTCCTCGACCCCCTACTGTCCTTGCTTCCCCTCCTCCTCCTCCTCCTCCTCCTCCTCCTCCTCCTCCTCCTCCTCCTCCTCCTCCTCCTCCTCCTCCTCCTCCTCTCTTTCCCCTCACAACTCACAGAATGGATGGTGGAAAGGATGTAAATAACACTGCTATATACCCTTTCTTTGGGGAACAAGAGGAGGCATATTGACCCCTAACCTGTTTACCCCTGAGCCTGTGTTTCAGGTCTCAGGCTCGAAAATGACATTCCCAGAACAAATGACTATAACTTCACTTCTAAAAGGGGTAAATTAATAATCTTTTTTCTCAAAGCAATGATAAACCTGTGAGTTGGATGTAGAAAAGTCAGAATCAATATAGATTTTTTTTATTTTAAAGTAAATTCAGATTGAACATAGTAAAAAAATGTAAATTACAGTGTCCGTCCAAAAAAAAAAACATTACGAAAACCAGCCTTGAATGATGGGATAGTAGACTAAAAGCTTTAGGAATCCAAACTATAACATATAATAAGTACCCTGTATCAAGATTGATGCAAAGTGACATTTGACCTTTTTAGAGAGATTTAGAACAAAAAACCCACTTCTGGGGTCATTTGGTGCATTTTCCATATCTCTGGCCCCCCTCGGTCGGGGGCGGGGGCAGCCGGGCTTAACAGGTTAAGTTCGAACAGCAAGAAATAACCCAAACTGTATGCAAAGGATTGGTTTGTATTGGTTGTATGATATTTAAATGATGGTTCTTGCTAATATTAACCAATTGCTTTGTGAATACCCAAACTGGTCTCTTAGAAATGTTGTTTATATACTTCCAAAATACTACCAAACAAACAACATTAACCTAATCTATGGCAAAACCAATTTGTAGTATTGACACAGGTTTGGAAATTAAACAGAAACCAAAAGATATATCGAGTCTGAGGGCCACTAGTCGGATTTGACATTGTTTATTTGGGGTAAAGGATTTGGATCTTGAAGTGCAGAGATCTGCTGGCTTTAACAGGTCTTAGACAGCTGATTATCATCTGTGACGATTTCATTATTTTGTGATTGGTATCAAGCCACCGAACAACACACTACATCACTGGGACGTCAGCCATTTGTCTTGGAATGATTTATCATATCTTTCAATACATTTCATTTGAATGGACAATTTGCAAAATGACACAATTTCAGTTTTTGATTTGCGACATTTATTTTCGGTTTCGCAATTTGTATCTCAAGATGTCATTTCCCATTTTGTCTATGGGATAATGTTTCTCAGTTCATGCAACAATATTTAAATCCAAATATATTGTCTGGTAACATTTACATGATACAAAATGATAAACCATGTTAAGAAAACAATTAATTATGTAAGAAATTGTGAGAAACCACGCTGCCATCGTTGACGCTGTAAACGCATATACACAAATAACAACTCAATAATTGTTGGCCTGTTGCAGGATACTGTTAAATACTATTACAGTGCAAAGAATCATATATAATATATATAAACCTAATTTCTTGATATCACTTGGTATCATCCTTTCCTATAACACCTCATAAAGCTGTCTCAATGGTAATGTCTTCCCTGACTCTTCCTTCAACAGCTTCAACAGGACAGATGATCAACGGGGCGATGTTCTTCCCTTCATCTTGAAGACACGGGTTAAAGTAGGGGTACAGGGGCTCTGTGAAGTCACACTCGCTGAAAGTGTAAATGTGGGTCTTTGCGTCTGCGTCGTAGAAGGACACCGACCCTTCCTCGTAGTCCAGGAAGACGCCCACCTTCTGGGGAGTTTCCTGGAGGTGCAGGGCGACCGAGGGTCCGGCACAGGCCTTGAAATCACTGCCTTTTCGCAGAGAGATCGCCCAGTTACCGGTGTCAGGACGAACCGGGATCGCCCCCTTCCTGTTGATGGACTCCTTCGCCACACCAAGACCCCACTCTGATTTATCTGCAACCTGAAACACAAAGTACAGAAAACATGATCAGAAAAAACCCGTACCATACTCTTTTATCATGCCTAAACTTTGTCTAAGTACACTGAGATCTTAAGGCGTTTTTTCTTGTTTCCTCACCTGGACAACCCAGTAGCGTCTTCCCGATGTGAAGCTTTGTTCCCTCAAAACACTTGTTTAAAAATACTCTGGTAAAAGTATAAGTACTGACTAAACTTCTTTGCTCAAGTAAAAGTAAAGAAGTATGGGCTTCGAAATGTACTTAAGTAAAAAGTACCCATAACTACCAACTGTTTTATAGAGTAAAATGCACTAAAAGCCGAATCTAGATTTATTTTCTCTCATTCTAGTGACGCTCGGAGGGCGGGGGTATAGCCGGTATATTGCACGCACACCTTCACTCAACTCTGAGGGTCTCCTCAGCTCAGAGCCTGACCCGAAACATTGATGAACTTGCACCCGAGATGAGACGCCAAGTATCTGCTTGAACTAGCATCACAGAGCAGCACACTGAGTTCACATGGATGTTTCCTTCTGCACTTTCTCTCACGACAACAGGGCATGTTTGGTTTGATCTTTGAGGGAAATAGTTTTTTTGAAGCTGTTGTTGGCCTGTGGGAAAATGTAATCATAAGAAATGACTCTGGAAAAGCTGCAGATAGAGCCATAAGAAATGAATGCAACTGATTATTTAATGTTTAATGTTGTTTTTATAGGCAATAATTTAAGCTTTGTTAGTTCCAGGTTTAATATGTGCAATAAGTTCATTTCAATAAGTTCTGCAATAAACATTGAACCAGTCCGGCCCGCGACTAGTACCCATTTTTTTATTTTGGCCCACTGTGTATTTGAGTTTAAAAGAATCAAAGCCTGTTCAACAGAAACACAGAATGGGGTTATTCTGGTGCCTGTTTGCGTGCTTATGTTTCTGAAGGCGCATACATCACTCGAATAAAATAAATAAAAACATGGTCTAGTTAGTATCTCAAACAATCACTAACCCTAACCCTAGGGATGTTTGGTGCGCCAACAATTGAGTTAATGTTCCAGAGGTCAGATTTCGATCTTTTTAAAAATGGTTCTTGGCACAAGTTGAAACAAATACTTCCGCATACACCTTTCACACTCATAGAAAGTCTTTCTATAAAAGACTTTCAATGAGCTTGAGCTATCTTATTCAGAAGCAAATACTTACTTGAAAACATGAAAGCATCTTCATCCGAAACACAATGGGCTATGCTGGTACAAGCTGCTTTTGAAACGCTTCAACAGATTACCAACAGGGCGACACCCTTCTCTCCACAGAAAAACAATGGCATCATGTGATGGCAACTTACTGTAAGCATGTGCTCCAGCTGGCACTGCTACATGAATCTACTATTTTAAGATGTGGTTCGAGTAATTGCGTATTTAGTAATTGTTGACAGTGAATACAATTAAATTGGCAAATTAATGCAGTCTCAGAAGACGGCATTGAATGAAATAGCTGTGGGAAATGTTATGCTATAATAAATTCAAGTAATTATGTTTTGGATTAATAATGCTATTGGCTGCTCTAAAAATATTCTTGATTAAGTCAGCATACCCAAATATGGGAAACTCCATGCACAAGTTAGCTCCATTTTGTAAAACATTTATCAAATGTAATTGTGCCTTAAACGTTAAACTTTCTTTAAAAGCCAACTGGGGGCTTATTCCAATGGTTGCAAACAAATACCCTTTTTTTTCTTATCAAGATTTTCCTGACAAGTTTATGGTTTTAAGTCTCAAGTGTTCACTAGAGCTTGATGCTCATTTTGTATATTATGATCATATTTAGAAGAAATGTGGTTAAAGCAAGGTTTGATTCAGGGCGAGGCTACCGTGCGACTCACAAATATCTACCGTGCTGTTGTTGGGTTTGGGTGTTGGCAATTTTTTCAGCTTTTAACCCTTTCACAGTCTGTCTTCATTTGATGAAAGTTCATACGTCTTTGTCGCTTACAAATGTCTTGTTTATGGTTCAGTTGTACTTGACCCCATTATCTTGTTGTTTCTTTTGATACCAAAAAGAAGGAACACACCGAGCCTATTTCGGCCGTCGATAGATGTCTGGCCGTCGATGAGCGTCCTGTCGCCCTACTCAGATTGGTGTGTCCAGCACCGTCGTGTCTTTTCGGGCCGTGCCGACGCCTTCCGCCGCCGCAGTCGGCCAACGGCTGTCGGCAATAGAAATCACTCTGATTGGCTGTTCAGCTTAGCGAATCAGTGCATGAGAAGCGAAATGGAAGTGAAGAAGGCACACACAGACGGCTATTCTTTTTCATTTTCTAGCACCGCACTAAACATATTTTCAATTATAAGTCGTTATGTGACACAGTCTGTGAAACAGTCTGTGATGGACGAGAGTGAAAATGGAACGCACGCTATTTGTTGTTTGTTTATATCACGCAGTCTGTTCTTCTTCTCGGTTATCACGCAGTCTGTCTTCCGGTTGTTGCCTCTTTTGAATGACGAATACACACTACCGCCGCCTGCTGGTAAGGAGAGTTATTGCCACTCACGCATGTGCAGTGCGTACGTGCTACTTGGCCGTCGGCTGAAGTCTTTGCGGTGTGTTCCAGTGCGACTTTTTGGCCAAGACACAGGAGACGTGAGGCGACACAACAATCGGGTCCGTCGGGACGTGTTCTTTGGTGTCAGTTTGGTGTGTCAGGGCCTTTAGATGTATTGTTTATTTTCAACATTTTGAACTGCTTCTCTCACTCTGTATTTCTACTTTTTTTGAAAAATGTATGTAGATGTGGTTTAATTAAGTCAATTACACAAGAGATTTGAGCTAAATGCTAAGGTTAGCCTCACCTTCACTCTCACAGTAAATATGCAAAAAACACTGTTTAGCAAGCACAATGTTCACCACGTTCACTATTCTAAGTGTATTAGTGTGCTAATGTTTGCTAATACCAACATGACTTTTAACCAGATGCTGATGGAAATCTCACAGTTTTGTTCTGATGATGGCGCTATTTGTAAAGTCTGGTGTCACAAAAATCAGTAGGATTCATTCTCTTAGAAACATGAATATCTGCACCAAAGTGTGTGCAGATCCGTCAAAGATGTGTTGAGACATTTCAGTCTGCACCAAAGTGGTCAGCTGGAATCCCCAAAGGAGGCACGGCTAAAAAAGGAAGCATATTTATAGTTCTGTATATTTGTGCTGTGTACCTCAACAGCTCCCATACAACACAAACATTTTCACAAGTGATGCCAGCTTGGACTCATATTCTGGCCAATCGAGATACACCCCAAATTCCGGGGTCTCACGAGGTCTGTCCCATTTTAAGGGCTCTTTTTTCCAAACCTATCACATCCAGTGTGTCTGTTTGCAGCTCTCGGTATGTACTGTGCAAATCATTGTTAGTTTGATTAAAGTACAGCCATATAGGTAAAGGCTTGTTCATTACTGCAAAATGTATGTGTCTTTTGGCTAATTAATCACAATGTGAGGAGGAGTCTATCCTTTGTGATTTGTTTCCTTGAAACCAAAGAGAACCTGTTTTTGTTGAAACTGTGGAATAGCTCTACTTGCTTCCTCAATACATATCATGAAGGAATCTGATTGAACCTGTTCGTACCTTAAGACTGCAATTAAACGTCTTCTGCAGGATGAAAGCAATGAACTGACAAAACCTGGAAGACCTGCATCATTTTGAAACCAATAAAGCCCTAAGGTGTTTAGTCAATATTAAACTATTTTAAATCTTAACCGGTGACTAGAAATGAACATATTTCTGAAGAAGTTCTGATGCTGAGTGTTTTGACAGGTGCTGCTTTGTCTGCCAATCATAAAGGAAAGCACGATGCTCATCATTAAATCCTTTTTCGACCTCGCCCACATATTTCAGCAAGTTAAGTGCAGTTATTGTTGTGGGACACCTGGAGCATCCTTCTCGGGGTGTAGATGACCCCGAGCCATAAGCGACAACAAATGTGATTCAGTGTCCTCAGCTGTTTAGTCTATCTGTTGAAGAATGTTGATTATTACACTCTGATAGTTAAAACCTGGAGCTACAGGAGGGTTCTTCAGAATTGATTGTGGCATCTCAACCGTGTGGTCAAACCGTGGCCCGTGACGTGTCGTGTGCATTTTCCGGCCGAAGCTCCAAATAAACCCTCAGTGTTTGCCATCAAAGCTCCAGCTCTCCATCGTGTCTCTCTTTGAGTCCTGACTCCAATTGATTAAGAAGTTTCACCCACAAATTAGAAAGAATACAACTTTTATTTATTTACTTTGAAAGCATTTACAGTCTTTGTACACCCTCATAAAAAACAAACATGTTCTGATCATTTGTGTTTACAAATGTTGGCAAAAATAATCAATTAAGCACACACAAAAAAAGTTTTCCTTAAATAATAAATGCAAAAAAAGATCCTGATCACGTACATTTTTGTAGAAAGATGTGAGAAGCAGTTTCATTTTCGGGAATAAAAAAAAAAAATATATATTTACAAAAATAAAGTCAGTTGTCTGTCATCCTACAAAAAAAAGTTATATAACTGAGTCCCAGAACCAGAACATATTTACAATCACATCAAAGTCCTGTTTATGTTAGCAACATGTGCTCCAAAAATTGGTTGTAGCCATCTTGATTTTTTGAAACAAGTCAATCAAACGCTGTACACCAAATGTTACAATACATTTTTTACTTTTATAAAACATTAAAAAAAAGGTTATTCCTAAGAGAAAAATATGGACAACACCCGACAATATTGAGTAAGATAACTGTCGAAAACAAGTCGGCCCCACCAAAAAGCTTATTACTCATTGGAATATCATTTACAAAATAAACATCATGCTGTATTGAAGAAGACACTAAACTAGCAATCCAGAACAAAAACTCATTATGATAAGGTTTACTGAGGTAATAAATCAAGTAAGAAGTAGAGTCATTTTCTCATAGACTTATATACAACTGGAGCAATTGCCCCCTACTGGCTGTTTAAGGGAATCACGTGGTTTTGGCAAAAGGGCAGATTTGTTTAGTTGGCTGTTCTGGGATCAGAAGATCCATGAGTTATATGTGGATGGCTGTGATTGTGCACATCAATAATACGTCTAAAACACTTTAAAGGCATTATTTACTAGTGCATAGTGTTCGTCAAACTTTAACTTTCTCACGGCGGATAAGGAAATTCTCATGGACTTTTCCCTCCAAAACAAGTGTGCCTTTAGTCTCCTAAAATGCTGGATCTAACTAACTAACTAACCCCTAAAAGGCCAGATTAATCTCCGTAGGGGTCCCTACCTCAACGGGACAGATGATCAACGGGGCGGTGTTCTTCCCGTTGTTATGAAGACACGGGTTTAAGTACGGGTAGAGAGGCTCGGTGAAAAGACAGCCTGTGAAAGTGTAAATGTGGGTCTTTGCATCTGCGTTGTAGAAGGACACCGACCCTTCCTCGTAGTCCAGGAAGACGGCTACTTTATGGGGTTTTTCCTGGAGATGGAGGGCGACGGAGGGTCCGGCACAGGCCTTGAATTCGATGCCTTTTCGCAGACAAATCGCCCAGTAACCGGTGTCAGGGCGAACCGTGATCACCCCCTTCCTGTTGATGGACTCCCTCGCCACACCAAGATCCCAGTCTGATTTATCCCCGACCTGAAACCAAACGTAGAGAATTGAGATTAGAAATATAGGCAAATGAAAGCTGCAACCATGCTCACTTTTCCTAAATGCAAGCGGACTGCGGCCTGTAAACAAAAGTCGGACACACCCCCACAGGACTTAATTTAAGTATTCTGTCACCCTCTCCAAGATTAGAAATAGGGGACAAGGTTGGATTGAAATGTATTCCAGTCCGTGATGATCTTGTCTTCACCTGTTACCAAGAACATCCTTACAGCCACAAGGGGGCATTGAAGAGCTATTATTTCATATCAAGGGATGTGCAAGTGTGTTTTTCTTTCCTTTACTTATAGACATGGCCGTACCTTTCGAGGTGTATATACCGTAATAAAAGTTGTGAAATAACTGTACATAATGAACAGGGTTCTTTGTAATAGTTCCATTTACTGGTGGTGGGGGCGCTTCACAACTTCGTAGCCTACATTAGAGCAGACAGAAGAAGACGACATTCATTTGAATTAATGTCGTCTTGAAAATAGATATCTAGATCATGAAAATCAAAAGAAGATGTCGGGGGGGGGGCCTGCCCCCGAGCCCCCCTAGCATGTTTTGGACCTTGGTATTCAAGAAATCCTGGATACGGGCCTGCTTATAGATGATATCCATTGGTCAACTTTATTTTGAAATACAGCCAATCTATAAACCAGGAACACATCCTTGTAACCTTTGACAATTGGTCACACTTGGAGAGAACAGTATAGAGTAGAGGGAATATCATCAACCTCATAAACATGCTTCCTGAATGTATTTCCCTCATCCCAAGTTACATTTCTCATGAAAGCAGATACAGAAATGTTGAATTCTGGAAAAATTATATAAACCCCATTGGCAATAAATCTGGTTCTGGTCCGAGTTCCTACCTGGACCACCCAGTAACGTCTCCCCGAGGTGAAGCTTTGTTTCCCCAGAACGGAGACGCAGGAGTCAAATCTGCGAGGCTCGTCAGGGGGGGGGGGGGTTCTTCTGCTGGCTGCTGAGGCTCACCTGAAGATCCACAACAACAACAACACTTACATTCAAGTGTTGGAATATATCAGATATTTCCGTCATTAGTCTTATTAGTCCATGACATGTTACCTGTTTCCCATCTGCGGACAAACACAGCCAAGCAGAAGCAGTCACTGGATCCAAAGTCACATCCACTGAAGGAAAGAAAGAATTTGTGAGTCAGATAAAATTCAATTAACTTCACCAAATTAGACTATATCACCTTAAAACATATTACAGATCCATACAGCTTCGCAGAGTTCAAACATGAGCGCTATTGGGTTTAAAGTCCAATAGTTCACTTGTACAAATATTCTGGTGCAGGTTTTGCATGTACACACAATAACTGTACAGTATGCCAATACATTCAGACAGAAATAACAAACTGAACCTAGAAAATAGCGGAAAAAAGCTGTTTTTTGGCACGCAGTTTAGAAGTGCTGCAGAACTCAGATCAGTTTTGTGTCTGCTATGTTTATTACATGGATATATAATGTATAAAAACTCTGGATAATGTTCAACGAGAAGTCTTTAATCGGTTATTTTCTCTTTAAGTATCTATTTATGGTCATGTTTGTTTCTATGGACTAAACATTAGTGACAATGGGATGATTTCACATATTCAGAAACATACCTGCATATTGACTTGCCTTACTCATCTCTACAGAAAAGAAGAACATAATTGTTAGTTACAATGTGAATCATTTGACAAATGATCATGTGATACACCTACAATAAAGTATAATACGCTCATTGATAGACAGTTACAAAGTGTTTATTTGAGGATATAACTAACCATTTCTTGAAGTTACTGACCTTCTGCAGACAGATTCTTTTCGAGCGCCTGACACACATCCACCAGCTTGGTGAAGGATCTCCTCAGCGTCCCTATGTTGTCCGAGTAAACTCTGACCTGAGACCAGTCCTTAGCGGCCAGCGGAGCACGCAGAGAGGGGAAACTCTACCACAGGAAGCAGGGGTGGGAAGTAGTGGAGAACAAATACTTTGTTACTGTACTCAAGTACATGTTTCTGGTATCAGTACTTTACTCCACTACTTATTTTTAGACGACTTTTTACTTTGACTTCTTACATGTTGAACACAAATACCTGTACTTTCTACTTCTTACATGTTGAACACAAAAACCTGTACTTTCTACTTCTCACATGTTGAACTCAAATACCTGTACTTTCTACTTCTTACATGTTGAACACAAATACCTGTACTTTCTACTTCTCACATGTTGAACACAAAAACCTGTACTTTCTACTTCCTACATGTTGAACACAAATATCTGTACTTTCTACTTCTTACATGTTGAACACAAATACCTGAACTTTCTACTTCTTACATGTTGAACTCAAATACCTGTACTTTCTACTTCTTACATGTTGAACACAAATACCTGTACTTTCTACTTCTCACATGTTGAACACAAAAACCTGTACTTTCTACTTCCTACATGTTGAACACAAATATCTGTACTTTCTACTTCTTACATGTTGAACACAAATACCTGAACTTTCTACTTCTTACATGTTGAACACAAATACCTGAACTTTCTACTTCTTACATGTTGAACACAAATACCTGTACTTTCTACTTCTTACATGTTGAACACAAATACCTGAACTTTCTACTTCTTACATGTTGAACACAAATACCTGTACTTTCTACTTCTCACATGTTGAACACAAATACCTGAACTTTCTACTTCTTACATGTTGAACACAAATACCTGTACTTTCTACTTCTCACATGTTGAACACAAATACCTGTACTTTCTACTTCTCACATGTTGAACACAAATACCTGTACTTTCTACTTCTTACATGTTGAACTCAAATACCTGTACTTTCTACTTCTTACATGTTGAACTCAAATACCTGTACTTTCTACTTCTTACATGTTGAACACAAATACCTGTACTTTCTACTTCTTACATGTTGAACTCAAATACCTGTACTTTCTACTTCTTACATGTTGAACTCAAATACCTGTACTTTCTACTTCTTACATGTTGAACCCAAATACCTGTACTTTCTACTTCTTACATGTTGAACACAAATACCTGTACTTTCTACTTCTTACATGTTGAACACAAATACCTGTACTTTCTACTTCTTACATGTTGAACTCAAATACCTGTACTTTCTACTTCTCTCATTTTCCAAACAGCTGGTTCCTTTAGTCTGAATGTGTGTTTGGTGCGTGATCATTATTCTTTAGAGTCATTGCGTGCCTATTGATTTGAACACGATCCGTGTATCCATCATTTCCTGGTCCTCTCTAAAGAAGAGGGACCAATGGAAACGTTGTCATGTTGCCGTTGTTCAGCATGGAAACATTCATTAGCTAACAATGACATTATTGTTCTATTAATATAAAGGGAGGTCAGGTACTCTTTAAAACAGCTGCTAGTTATGGGTACTTTTTACTGAAGTACATTTCAAAGCCCTCTTTACTTTGACTTGAGTAAAGAAGTTTAGTCAGTACTTCTACTTTTACCAGAGTATTTCTGTACTTCTACTCGAGTAAAGGATGTGTGTACTTTTGCCCTCTCTGGAAGACAGTGACAAAATGATCAGCAATTGTATTCATTTGATACATTAGAAAGTATGAATAAAGGTTGTTTCCATGCCATGCTCACCTGCAGCAGATGAAGAGGGTCCTCGGTGTTCTCCAGGTGCTTCAGCTCACTTCTTCTTTTCCGCACTTCATTAATTTCCTGCCCGAGATCTTTGATAAACTCCTTCTTCGTCCTCTCAGCCGCTTCGTGCTTCTGCTCGATCTCCTCCATGAGCAAAGACTGGCCTCTCTCGATGACACTTATCACCCCGGTGACCACCTGAATGCTTGTTTGGATCTGCCGTTCTTTGTTTATCTGCAGATGTGCACAATTTGGAGTTAACTCAAATGTCAAATAATGCAAATGGAAGTCTGATTTTGGACTGGAACATAATTGCTAAGAGTTTTTTCTGCACTGAGAAGGACAGCTCGATTTTCTGACAGAAGGAGGCCGCAATGTGCGTGAAACTACATAACACCACATCGGAAGAATGTTAACCCAGAGTTTATGTCTGAGTTGGGTTAGTGGCATGTGTGCTTTACAGTCATACTCTAATCACACCTGAATTGTTCCTCTATGATTATTTGACAATGCCAATTATTGACCAATGTTTCCCACTTTTCCCGTTCCATTTTAAAGTACAAAAGGGAAATATCGTGTGTAGTGATCATTGAACACACTTAATGTAAATAATATCCTACTTCAGAATTGTATCTAAAACCCGTCAATAGTGTTTTATTTGTATTTATTTTTTGTTGTCAGAGTATATATATATATAGATTTTCTATCTTCACAGTCCACTGTATATTTTCTACTTTTTAAATGCCGTTTTAATTCTATTTTGAGATGTTTAATTTAGTTTATTTCTACTTGTGCAATGCCTTTTTTTTTTTTATGCTGCTGCAACGCAAAAAAAATCCCAATTTGCGATCAATAAAGTATCTCTTATCTTATCTTAGTGCCAGAATTTGTACATAAACCAAACTTCCAATCCAATTTGAAAACAGATAATGAAATTCAGGGCATTGCCAAAGTTACTCATCTACTGTCAGCGGGACATAAATGGCTACAGTAGAGTTAATAGCAAGCTATCGTCTATTCCTGCTAAACAACCATACAGTACATTGCTTTCAATGCTCTGTAATCATCTTGTTGTCTGGTTCCTACAACAAAGTCAACTTCAGCTTCATTGTGCATTCTGAAATGCAAATTGCCAGAGTATCTACTGGAAGAAGAGGCTTCCGTTTCTTTATCCTTGAGCAGAAATAAGCGAAATGCAAAGAGACAACGATGACATCCCTTGTTAAAGTCAAGAAGGGACCTTCAACTTACTTTCCTCAACTCTGCCGAAGCGTTGATCTCCTCCAGCTTTCTGCTTCTTGCCTGGACCATCTGATTAAACTCTGCCTCCATCTTCTTCATCTGAGTCTGCAAAGGAATTCATGATCAAGAAAACGCTGTAAGGCAACTATCAGGATGAGGAAATGCATTTTGTTTTGCAGAAATGTTTTGTAATCTCAAGGTACACTGGAAAAAATGCTGCTCCAAAAACAAGTGAGAGAATAATGAAAACAACTTGTTTTGAAATAAGTACAAAAAGTGAAAATGAGCTTGGTCAGATGTCTTGAAATAAGAAGGGATGTTTAGATAAATCACATCTTGTAATTAGCTCAGAGAACTCATTTTGAACTATATTTTTACCAGAATTAGGAAATGTTGCGTTACAATATAAGCCGCAAATGCTCAAAAGTGTTCATTTTTTTAATGTTAGTTGGTGATTTTCCAATAAATACGTTAACTTTCATCTGAGATACAACTCAAAATAAGATTATTTGACTTAACAAGATGATGCATTGTCTAAAAACAAGACCCTATATCTCACTGCAGTGTCACTTCTGAAGTTATTATGTCTTAGTGTAAAGACACATTCTGACTAGATATTAGACGAATATACTTAGCAAGATTTTCGAGTTTTTGTAGTGTTTTCCTTTCCTCACCCTGACCCTCTTGCTCTCCTTCTCGATGGGGACGATCTCATGGTTCTTGTGGTCCCTCTCTCTACATTTCACACAAATAGGCGTCTGATCCCTCTTGCAGAACATGTCCAGGATCATGTTGTGACTCCTGCAGAGGTGACTGGTGGCGAAGATGGCCGGATCCGTCAGTCTGTGCTTCATCAGCGGTGGATCCCTCAGATGCGGCGTCAGGTGAATCTCACAGTAAGACGCCTGGCACACGAGGCAAGACTTAACCGCTATGATGTTGTTTCCTTGGCAGATGTCACAGGAAACTTCTTCCGATTGTTGTCGTCTCTGCACCATCCTCTTCGGCGGGGCGGGCTTGTATTCAGGCTGGCCCTTTATAGACCTGTTGATTCAAAACAGATTTAGTTCAAGTCAAATTGGCTTAAGAGAGTATGTGTGATTATGCAAGCAGAGGTGGGAAGTAGTGGAGTAAATACTTTGTTACTGTACTTAAGTAAATCTTTCTGGTATCAGTACTTTACTCCACTACTTGTTTTTCTTACATGTTGAACACAAATACCTGTACTTTCTACTTCTTACATGTTGAACCCAAATACCTGTACTTTCTACTTCTTACATGTTGAACCCAAATACCTGTACTTTCTACTTCTTACATGTTGAACCCAAATACCTGTACTTTCTACTTCTTACATGTTGAACCCAAATACCTGTACTTTCTACTTCTTACATGTTGAACACAAATACCTGTACTTTCTACTTCTTACATGTTGAACACAAATACCTGTACTTTCTACTTCTTACATGTTGAACTCAAATACCTGTACTTTCTACTTCTTACATGTTGAACTCAAATACCTGTACTTTCTACTTCTTACATGTTGAACACAAATACCTGTACTTTCTACTTCTTACATGTTGAACTCAAATACCTGTACTTTCTACTTCTTACATGTTGAACACAAATACCTGTACTTTCTACTTCTTACATGTTGAACTCAAATACCAGTACTTTCTACTTCTCACATGTTGAACTCAAATACCTGTACTTTCTACTTCTTACATGTTGAACACAAATACCTGTACTTTCTACTTCTTACATGTTGAACCCAAATACCTGTACTTTCTACTTCTTACATGTTGAACACAAATACCTGTACTTTCTACTTCTTACATGTTGAACCCAAATACCTGTACTTTCTACTTCTTACATGTTGAACTCAAATACCTGTACTTTCTACTTCTTACATGTTGAACACAAATACCTGTACTTTCTACTTCTTACATGTTGAACTCAAATACCTGTACTTTCTACTTCTTACATGTTGAACACAAATACCTGTACTTTCTACTTCTTACATGTTGAACACAAATACCTGAACTTTCTACTTCTTACATGTTGAACTCAAATACCTGTACTTTCTACTTCTTACATGTTGAACTCAAATACCTGTACTTTCTACTTCTTACATGTTGAACATAAATACCTGTACTTTCTACTTCTTACATGTTGAACTCAAATACCTGTACTTTCTACTTCTTACATGTTGAACTCAAATACCTGTACTTTCTACTTCTTACATGTTGAACTCAAATACTTGTACTTTCTACTTCTCTCATTTTCCAAACAGCTGGTTCCTTTAGTCTGAATGTGTGTTTGATGCGTGATCATTATTCTTTAGAGTCATTGCGTGCCTATTGATTTGAACACGATCCGTGTATCCATCATTTCCTGGTCTTCTCTAAAGAAGAGGGACCAATGGAAACGTTGTCATGTTGCCGTTGTTCAGCATGGAAACATTCATTAGCTAACAATGACATTATTGTTCTATTAATATAAAGGGAGGTCAGGTACTCTTTAAAGCAGCTGCTAGCTATGGGGACTTTTTACTGAAGTACATTTCAAAGCCTCTTTACTTTTACTTCAGTAAAGAAGTTTAGTCAGTACTTTTACCAGAGTATTTTTAAACAGGAGTATCTGTAGGCTACTTCTACTTGAGTAAAGGATGTTTGTACTTTTGCCATCTATTCATAAAAAATGTGCACATACTTTTTAAATTGATCGGTGATGTCTCTCAAGCCTACGTTGACCCTGAGATCTGGACGGGTTTTGAAGTCTTCTTTGCACAGAGGACACTCAAACTTCTGCTTCGTGTCCCAGAAGCGTTTGATGCACCCCAGGCAGTAGTTGTGTCCACATGGGATGGAGACGGGGTTTCGGAACATATCCAGACAGATGCTGCACTGAAACTGAACCTCGGACAACGCAAAGGCCATGTTTCTGACTGGAGAATAACATTATTTTACTCACACAAGCTGTAACAACACTTATTGTACATGTTATAATGTAAACAACGTTGCTTAAAGTTGAGTTTTAACCTAAAGGTGTTGGGAATGTGAGAAAAGTACAAATTAAACTTTTCTCTAGATACTATATGCAGTTGCTTTAAAAATCAACATCATCCAAAGCAGCTATTAGATACTACTAGATCAACTAAATTGTGTCTTCACATTAAAAATACTCAAAGTGCAAAGCGGTGGTTGTTAGCTAGCTACACGTGGATTAAACACACACACAAGTGGAGCATCTTCCTGCTCAGGACGTCATTTCTTCCCTGGTACTTTATCAGAATCAGATCATCTATTTAAGAAATGTTACAGGAAAGAGACAGTGCAGATAAAAGTACTAGATATGTATATTACATAAATAGGCAATAACCTTTAATGTAGGTGAAAGGGTTTTGTTAAAAAGCACCTCACTTAAAAAATGTATTAACCTTTGGTTCGTGTCTTTTACAGATTAAGTTATCCGTAAACACTGGTTAAAAGAGCATTTTTGTTTTATTTCAAAGTTAGTGCCTCATATGAAATCCACTTAAATTACACTTAGCCTTTTTTAGTTCATTGTAATGCAATCTTTATAATATCCACTTTGACGGTTCTAGCTCTGAAGCTTTTGTCTTTTAAAAACATTCCTGAAAATGTTAGCATTCACGACAATAATGTGTTCAAACTAAAGCATAGACTGGTGATATATATTGTTGTATATGCTAATACTCTGTACTCTATATGCTTAATATAATGTTTTACCTGTGTGTGTCGACGGACGAACAGACGCTCCTTAAGTGTGTTGCTAGCAGTGTGAATGCAGTCAAAACAGATCTCTTAAAATAAACACTGGTTCAAAGATCCTCCCACATTTGTCAAAACGTGTAATTCTGGTTCTCCTTCTCAGCCCTAAAGAGGATTAACTTCTTATTGTCTTTAACTCTTAACTGTTTTCCCTAAATACAAATGAGCACTATATTAGCTGCATGTTCCTAAGAGTTTGTTTTAGCAAGCTAACCAGAGCATCAGTAGAACCATGTTTTAATTAGTCAATTATTTTTTACGGAAATGTGAAAAGCATGAAGTTATTTCTGGCTTGTTGAGTAAAGCACGTTGGGAAACAACATGACTCACCTTCATGTTTCTATCAGCAGCCACATGACAAAGTAGAATGTGGTTGATTGTTGGATTTGGATCAGAATAGTTTTTAACCCTGAATTAGTGTAAATGTAAACAAAAAAGTACCTATAGTATGTATGCTGATCTTCTGAACTAGCTAACGTGTGTCTGTTAATCCATTAAAGCAAATAATGTCTCCTGTGCAGTGTGGTGTGGTGATCGTTAGAAGGCGCAGCTGGTTCACAATGAGGAGCACCTGCAGTGTTTCCCCTATATACAAATAGCGGCGGCGCAGCGCTAGGGGGCGCCAGCCAGGTACCCAACACAAATATATAAAAAAAAAAATTTTTACTTTATTTTTTTTCAATTAAAATAATAATAAGTGGCGACCCTTTTTCGTTTTTGATTGCTTGTTATGTGGATTTGTAGTATTTGTGTTACTGTATGTTGAATAAAGGTGTATTTTTGCTAAATCTTGAGACATTGCCACTGCCAATGTGTCACCGGACAAATGCTTGTAAAATCTGTATGCTTGTTATGTTTACATAGTGTTTATTTTGCCAGGATGATTTAATTAAAGACAAAGGAAACACAGGAAGTCCCTAAATTCTGCCCGAACTCTGCCGCCAGGCTTCTCACCCACACCAAGCCATGGCACCATATCACCCCCACCCTCATCCACCTACATTGGCTGCAGGTCAAGTCCCGGATTCAATACAAAACTCTCATCCTCACGTACAAGTCCCTCCATACCCTCGCCCCCCAGTACTTATCGGACCTCCTCCATCCCTACACCCCTTCTCGGAGTCTGCGGTCCTCAGACACGGGCCTGCTCTCCATCCCCCGCTCTCGCCTCCGTACTGTTGGTGTCAGGGCATTCAGTGTTGCGGCCCCCACCCTCTGGAATGCACTTCCGGCCGAGATCCGTAATGCTGCCTCCCTGGACATCTTCAAATTATCACTAAAAACACACCTGTTCACCCTGGCCTTCGGGCCCGAGCCCTTTTCTGGTCCCCTGGCTTCCTTTATTTATTTCTTTGGTTTGCCCGTTGATTGTCTGTTTGTTTTGTTTGTCCACCATGTACAGCGACCTTGGGTCCCTTGAAAGGCGCTATATAAATATCATTTATTATTATTATTAAATTATGCAAAAGTCAAGTGGTCAATTAGCGTGAGCATGTGTGCACAATTTAATAGGGCTTTACAACATACTTTCTCTTACGCTCTCTTTACTTGCATATCCAAAGTATATTTTGTGTTGAATTCAACCACTAATTATGTATAATTATGAAAATGTTCCCAGACTTACCAGGATTTTGCACATGACATGTTAGAGATGTGAACTTAATGCAGTGTTATTCCCACCCATTACAACAAAAAGAAACGTCTGACTGAATTGTAATTTACATTACATTACATTACATTGCATTTAGCTGACGCTTTTATCCAAAGCGACTTACAATAAGTACATTCGACCAGGAAGACACAACCTTGAAGAAAACAGAATCATATAAGTACATCAGGTTTCATAGAGCCAAACATTTCAAGTGCAACTCAACTGGCTTTAGATAAGCCAGTCCTTTATTAGTATATAAGTGCTTTGTTAATAAATCTATCGCTCGAAGTGGAGTCGAAAGAGATGAGTTTTCAGTTTGCGCCGGAAGATGTGCAAGCTATCTGCTGTCCTGATGTCAATGGGGAGCTCATTCCACCATCTTGGAGCCAGGATAGCAAACCCACGTGTTTTTGCTGATGGGAACTTGGGTCCCCCTCGCAGCGAGGGTGCAGCGAGTCGTTTGGCTGATGCAGAGCGTAGTGCACGCGCTGGGGTGTACGGTTTAACCATGTCCTGGATGTACGAAGGGCCAGATCCATTCGCAGCATGGTAAGCAAGTACCAGTGTCTTGAAGTGGATTCTAGCAGTTACCGGAAGCCAGTGAAGGGAGCGGAGGAGCGGCGTGGTGTGGGAACATTTAGGAAGGTTGAAGACCAGACGAGCCGCTGCATTCTGGATGAGCTGCAGAGGTCGGATGGCACATGCAGGTAGACCAGCCAGGAGGGAGTTGCAGTAGTCTAGGCGTGAGATGACGAGAGCCTGGACCAGAACCTGAGTCGCTTTCTGTGTCAGCTGGGGACGTATCTTCCTGATGTTGTAAAGCGTGTATCTGCAGCAATGGGTTGTAGCAGCGATGTTTGCAGTGAAGGACAGGTTGTTATCTAGGGTCACACCCAGATTCCTTGCAGTCTGAGTCAGGGAAACAACTGAGGTGCCGATGTTGATTGTTAGGTCAAGAGTGGGACAATCTTTTCCCGGAAGGAAGAGCAGCTCAGTCTTGTCAAGGTTGAGCTTGAGGTGATGAGCAGACATCCACTGAGAGATGTCAGCTAGACAAGCAGAGATGCGTGCGACGATCTGGGTCTCTGAGCGGGGAAAGGACAGAATTAATTGGGTGTCGTCAGCGTAGCAGTGGTAAGAAAAACCATGCGGGCTAATGACTGATCCGAGCGAGTTTGTGTACAGGGAGAAGACGAGGGGACCAAGAACAGAGCCCTGAGGGACCCCTGTAATTAATTGACAAGGGTCGGACTCAGACCCTCTCCAAGTCACCCTGTAGGTGCGGTCTTTCAGGTATGAGGTGATGAGGGAAAGTGCAGAGCCTGAAACTCCAAGTTTTTGCAGAGTGCGAAGGAGGATCTGATGATTCACCGTGTCGAATGCAGCAGACAGATCCAACAGGATGATGACAGAGGAGAGGGATGCAGTTTTGGCAGTGTGCAGTTCCTCCGTGACAGCAATGAGAGCAGTTTCTGTGGAGTGACCTGCCTTGAAACCAGACTGGTGCAGATCCAGAAGGTTGTTCTGATGGAGATAGCAGGAGAGTTGTTTAAAGACAGCGCGTTTAAGTGATTTAGACAGGAACGGGAGTAGAGAGACAGGCCTGTAGTTTATAACATCAAACGGGTTGAGAGTGGGTTTCTTTAGGAGAGGGTTTACTCTTGCCTCCTTGAGACTGTTTGGAAAGTGACCAGAAGTTAGAGAAGTGTTGATGAAATGGGAGAGAAACGGTAGAATATCAGGAGCGATAGTCTGAAGGAGGTTTGAAGGGATAGGGTCCAGAGGACAGGTGGTAGGGCGGGCAGAGGTAATGAGGGTAAGAACCTCACTTGGAGAGAGAGGGGAAAAGGAGGTTAGTGTGTTGGTGGAAGGAAGGTCTGGTGACCCAGCGGTGAGTAAAGGTGAGTCAGAAAAAGAAGAACGAATATCATCAACCTTTTTTTCAAAGTGGGTAACAAAGTCGCTTGACAGAAGTGAGGAGGGGGAGGGGCTTTTGGAGGGTCCAAGAGGGTGGAGAAGATGGAAAATAGTTTTTTGGGATTGGAATAGGAAGATTGGATCTTATCTTGAAAGAAAGTGCTTTTTGCCTGAGAGATCGAAGCAGAGAAAGAGGAGAGGAGAGCCTGATAGGTTAGGAGGTCGTCACGGTGTTTGGATTTCCACCATTTCCGCTCTGCTGCCCTAAGGACGGTTCTATTAGCACGCAGTGCGTCATTTAGCCAGGGAACAGGAGGGGACTGACGAGCCTGCCGAGATGTGAGAGGACAGAGAGAGTCCAGAGTGGATGAGAGAGTAGAGAGGAGAGTTTCTGCAGCAGAGTTTGGAGGTAGTAGTTGGAACGAGTCCGAGGAAGGGAGGGCTGAGAGCACCGATGAGGCAAAGGTAGAGGGAGAGAGGGAACGAAGGTTACGGCGGACAGGTGCAGGATGAGAAGAGATTAGTTTGTTATGTTTGGAAAGGGGTAGAGAGAATGAAATGAAGAAGTAGAGAATGAAATGAAGAAGTAGTACTTTATTGCCACCGAGTAGAGCTGTCAGGAAGTGCTCAAATATCTATCGAATGCATTCATTTATTCAATTAACTTCTGATCCAGTAGTCATTTTGAAATGATTATTATTGTTAAAATAAATACTTTGTGCAGCTGATACTTCTCATACTTTCATTTGGATTCACTTGTGGTTCTTTCTCATGAAATTCCTCATCAAAATGAGTCGATCATTTACAGAACATGCACTTGAATTTCATGATATGTGTCTCCAAATGATCTGTTATTGCCAGGAACCCTAAACTATGAAAATATATTGAATTAAAGTAAGTAAGAAATAAGTTATTCTTTAACTTAAAAGCTTAAATCGACCCACAACATAATAAACATCAACAAAGGTAATGCATGACTTAATTAAGCACATTTTGTAGCTTATTGTGTATTTCTATCTCCTACTTATGTCACTTAAAGCAGATCTTGTTTGAACGTTATGGACTTTTTAAAGGTCCCATCACACACCTGTCACATGATCTCTAATCTGTCAATGAGCAACTGTTTCCAAGTGTTTCCTTATAGTAACACTCCTGCTTTGTTTTTTACATGTAATGTTGTGTTTAGAGGCCTTAACTGTAACCTAATCTGCTTTTCTTCTTGGTGTTGATTCAGGCGTAAATAAGGGAGAATTTTACGAGTAACCGGCCGACTTACAGCATTCCTCAGTTCAGGCTGTGGTGTAAACTGTGTTTCAGGTGTGTCATAACGTGGAAAATGTTAACCATTGGACTCAAACACCACACCCATGAGGCAAACACACAACTTCCCTGTGTGAGAGCTGCTATTACTGTATTTCCATGATCGTATATACACACACTGATGTCTTCCACAACATGGGAGCGTTGTAAAATGCACTAACTAATGGAAGGTTGTGCCATAAATGCTGCTATTTAAAGATTAGGTAGTGAACTGAGAGAGAAACCAGTGTTTTGCTCGGCAGAGGGAGGGTTGGGGCTGATGAATAACTGTGTTGACGTTAGATTTTCCAGCTGTATTCATACTCATTCGTGAAGCAGGAGTGTCACCTGCTCCGTCACAGAGGACAAGAGTGAGACTGACCATCTTCACGGGAGAAAAGCAGCTGTAAGTATGAGAGATATGAAATACTAGATCTGTTTGGTTGTTAAAAATACTTAGTGGTTCATTTATATTCACTAATGTTAGGGTGCACACAACAAAGAGAAGTGTTTGTGTTTGTGTTTGTGGGGTGAAGATCTGGAACAATTTGAGTGAGGAGCTAAAGGGATGTCCAAACATCAAACTATTCAAAAAGAGGTATAAAGACACAATTCTCACAAGGTACTAAACCATAACTGTTTATATTCTTGTTTTGTATTCAATTTATGAATTTGTGTTTGGATGAATTTGTGTATGTACATATGTATATATATATATATATATATATATAGACCATTCTCCTAACTTGCCTGTATATATTATATGAATGATTATATAAATTATTCAAGATTATAAGTATACATTTATATTGTATGTTAACATATATTAAGATGTAAAAAGAAAAAAGGGAGAAGGGTTCAGATTAAATAAGTGTAAACTTCTTCCGACCCCTTTTCGGACGTGTACTTAGCTAAAGCTTTGTTGTTTATTGATATCAGACAATGATACTACAGATTATTCAATTATTAATTAAATATTTCGTTTTGTTATTGCATTCATTTGTATTGTACTGTATCATGTCTGTATCACCTTTTGCTTCATTTGTATTTTCTTTGGTTTTACACGCTCGAAAAAAGAAAAAAAATAACTAAAAATACTTGGCAGGTGAATAAAAGTTACTTAGGTAAGAGATGAATGGTTTAGAGGGGGACCAGCACTTTTATAGTCTGAAAACTGACAAATATGCCACTATATATGTTCACCATGGAAATTGGTTGTTATGTAAGGTGTGTGCTTTGTCGTGGTTGCCTTCAAAATGTTTAAATGATCCACAATGACAGTTTTGAACCAATAGTTAATTCATTTCCTATTTCCTGATTATTGTGGGATTGAAGGATGAGAGGAGGCGCTGCTTTTTAGGTTTGATGACTCAGGTCTGTGTAAATAAAGCCTTACTTTGTTTTAAATATGTGTGCACTAAGGGAATAGGCCTATTTAGATTCAAGATAAACGACTTGTTAATTATACACAGTAGCCTATACTTTTGTGTTTGTTCTGCAATCGTTGCATGTACTTCCTCTCTATCTGTTCCTGTGCACCTAACTTCCTATTCACAATATAGTACAAATACTTTGTTACTGTACCTAAGTACATTTGTCTGGTATCAGTACTTTACTCCACTATATTTTTCTGACGACTTTTTACTTTTACTTCTTACATTTTTAACTCAAATACCTGTACTTTCTACTTCTTACATGTTGAACACAAATACCTGTACTTTCTACTTCTTACATGTTGAACACAAATACCTGTACTTTCTACTTCTTACATGTTGAACACAAATACCTGTACTTTCTACTTCTTACATGTTGAACACAAATACCTGTACTTTCTACTTCTTACATGTTGAACTCAAATACCTGTACTTTCTACTTCTCTCATTTTCCAAACAGCTGGTTCCTTTAGTCTGAATGTGTGTTTGGTGCGTGATCATTATTCTTTAGAGTCATTGCGTGCCTATTGATTTGAACACGATCCGTGTATCCATCATTTCCTGGTCTTCTCTAAAGAAGAGGGACCAATGGAAACGTTGTCATGTTGCCGTTGTTCAGCATGGAAACATTCATTAGCTAACAATGACATTATTGTTCTATTAATATAAGGGAGGTCAGGTACTCTTTAAAACAGCTGCTAGTTATGGGTACTTTTTACTCGAAGCCCATACTTCTTTACTTTTACTTGAGTAAAGAAGTTTAGTCAGTACTTCTACTTAGTGTCTTTGAACACGAGTATCTGTACTTCTACTTGAGTAAAGGATGTGTGTACTTTTGCCATCTCTGTCCTCAGGTGACATGTTACCAGAAAAGCAGTTCCAGTGTACCATCTGTCAGCAGGTGTTCACCGACCCCATCACCACTCCCTGCGGACACAACTTCTGCCAAACCTGCATCGAGAATGTTTGGGACAGCAGTGATGTCTGCCAGTGTCCCACCTGTAACAAAACCTTCATCTCCCGTCCTGAAACAAGCATCAACACAGCCTTCAAAGAGCTGGCGGACACATTGAGAAACCTCATAGTGTGTAAGTCTGCTGCCCCGCTGTGTGCAGCCAAACCAGGTGAGGTGTTGTGTGATGTCTGCGCGGCCACCTCCATGCAGGTGAAGGCGCTGAAATCCTGCCTGGTGTGTCTGACGTCGTACTGTGAAACCCACCTGGAGCCTCATCAGAGAGTCGCCACCTTGAAGATCCACAAGCTGATCGATCCGGTGAAGAACCTGCAGGAGAGGATGTGCAAGAAACACGAGAGGCTGCTGGAGATGTTCTGCAGGGACGAACAGAAGTGTGTGTGCCAGTTCTGCACCGAGACCGAGCACAAAGGTCACCAGGCCGTCACGATAGAGGACGAGAGTGCGGAGAGGAAGGTAAACTGTTCAACGTAGACTATGTGTTATTGATCAAGTTATAGAAAGTCAATGCAAAGACGCAAACCATGACAATACAGGCAAAGGTTATCCTGACCATAAGCAGAGGTGACTGTATTGTCTATTTTACTCTAAACTGTGACTAGGACTCTTACTTCTCTAAAAATTGACTGTTTAGAAGAACTGTTAGAACAAGCTATTAAGACTATAAAGTCATTAGGAAAATCTTTACTGTGGTAATAAATCAAGTGAGAAGTAGAGTCAGTTGCTCATAGACTTTTATACAATTGGACTTCATCCCCCTGATGGAGATAAAGGAGAGTGACGCTTTGAGGCCTTTCAGCATTGGCTCTAGCATTACACCTGTTTTGGGGGAATGGTGACCCTACAAATATTTTTAAAGGCATCTAACTGTGGTACTGAAACGTGTTCAAACAGTCAGTCAGGACCTTTATCCTTGGTGATAGGAAATTAAATGATTCATATTTACCTATTTCTGTTTTACATGTTTGTCCAATGGTCTCATTTGCTAGTTCTGCTGGTGAAAAACGTACTTTCTGTCGACTGAAAGTTTCAATTTCTGTTCTTCCGAAAAACAGGTAAAAATAAAGAATACAGAAGCAGATTTTCAACAGATGATCCAGGAGCACATGAGGAAAGTGGAGGAGATCAAAAACTGTCTGAAGCTCAGCAACGTGAGTCCTAATCAAGTTAAATGCCTACATATTTGTATTTGTTAGAATAAAATAACTCATATCTGCCATTGATTTCACTTAAACAAACTCAAGGAAGCAGGTACAACTTGTCTTTACCAGCAGAGAGGCTTTGTCATTGCACAATAACACTTTTTTTCAAATGTAACATATTAAGGTTTACATTTCTTATGCCGGTCCAGACGAGCGCAGAAAAGGAGCTGAAGGAGAGCGACCGTCTCTTCACCTCTCTGATTCGCTGCGTCCACGAGAGACATACTGAAGTCAACACCGAGATCTCAGAGAAGCAGAAAGCAGCCGAGAGGAGAGCAGAGGAGCTCGTTGGTGATCTGAAACAGGAAGTCTCTGAACTGCAGAGGAGAAACACTGAGCTGGAGGAGCTGAGGGACTCTGAGGACCATCTGCACATCTTACAGGTTAACATCCTCCCAAATAAACGGTTATTACTGGATCTTTAGGTTCCAGTTTAGGCTTCATAAACACCTTTTTCACCATGATAACGTATACATTTCTTCACTGTGTTTCCCTCATATAGAGGTCACCCTCTCTTATGTCCTCTCCTCCCACCAAAGCGTGGATGGAGATCGGCATTCACCCCGAACTCTGTTTGGGTACGGTGAGGGGAGCCATGTCTAAACTGGACAACACTCTGAGTAAAGAACTGAATAGTCTGAAGAAAGAAGGTAAAGTGTAGAAAATGTCCTCACTGAAACTAAACATCATCCTTCTTATGTCTTCATTTAGCCTCTCTAAAGTTTTGTTTCAATTCCATATCTAAAATGTCTCATTATCTTCTTGGCAGAGATGAAGAAGATGCACAGATATGCAGGTAGGACCTCACTTTAATCGATGTTTGATTGCCATGTTTAGGTGAAATGCACATATTGGATTGCTATACAGTAGGTAAAGTAATATGGCAGGACTTTGCTGCCCACTTGTGGTTGTGTCACAGAAACCTGAGGAAACCGAGATAAGGGCTGAAAGCAATCACTGAAACAGTCCCATTTTTCTACAAACTAACCATTATGGCAGCTGAATAATTTCAAAGATACTTTAATTGCCTTAAACGTCTGAACGTATACAAGCATGGAGAAAAGTGGTAAATGACTCGTAGTGTAGAAGTGATCGCAGTGGCAATGGTACTATCCTATTGGTTATTTCCCCCCAATGCGAAGGTCAGTTCTTGATTGGCTGCTCAAAGGTATATTTGCCACCATAACATGCATAATATTTGGTTTAGAACTCTATATTCAACTTAAGAGAAATAGCATTATGGGAGTGAAGTCAGAAATTCTCCGATTATTTATGATTAAAATCTGTACTATTGTTGTAAAAAGTTTGATCAGTCCGTGTTAGAGTAACTGCACTCTACAGAAAAAGACTTAATCAGTAGCAGGAAGTGGATGCAGAAGTGATGTTTTTTGCAGTTCCCTTTCTATTAATTAAACGTTTCTCCGTCTTATCTCCTTAGTTGATGTGGTTTTAGACCCAGAAACCGCCCATCCAAACATCGTCCTGTCAGCTGACGGGAAGCAGGCGGGTCGGGGCGAGCTTCTGCACATCGTCCCCGACAACCACAAACGTTTCGACCCCGTTATCTGCGTTGTGAGCAAGAGAGGCTACCTGTCCGGGAGGTTCTACTTCGAGGTCAGGAACCTTTTGGTTGATGGATCAATTGTTGAATGAACCTTCAGAATCTTCTCTCAAGGATTCAAAGTCAAAGTCAACTTTATTGTCAATCTTCCAGTTTGTGTGTACAGACAGAGAGATTGAAATTCCGTTTATTTATACAAATGTATATAACATTTAAAAAAAACATGTGTGCAAATATGTGTACATACACAGTCAAAGACACATTTTACATATTAAGACCTAAATAAAAACACAACAATCAATATAAATAACAGTCACTTCAATATTTTGAGAATGTACATTAGTGCAAGATTGTCCATCGAATGTGATTCAAGGATTCAAGGCTTTTATTGTCATGTGTACATAGCTACAGTGTAGATATGTCAAGGACAATCTTAGGTCACAGGCTCCTCCAATAGTTCCTTCTTTCATTCCCTCCATTAATCACATGAGATACAAGTTTGGATAAAACTCGAGAGAAGGGAACGAAGAATCTAACCAGCGACCTTTCCAACATTATACACGTGGTCTGTTTAGGGCACTTATTAAAGCATTTTGTATTACTAGATTCAAGGCTGTTATTGTCATTTGTACTACAGTGTAGATATGTCAATAGAAATAGTGCAAGGAGAGTCTATATTCAAGTAATTGGAATATTGTTATATACAAGTTGCAGACAGATGAATGTTATGGATGTTCTTTCAAAAGTTCAGGTGTTCAACAGTCTTGCTTTGACCATCAGGTTGCAGTTGGGCCAAAGACCTTCTGGGACCTTGGCGTGGTCAAAGAGTCGATCAACAGGAAGGGGATGATCACTTCCAAACCGGAGAACGGCTATTGGACGGTGCGTCTGAGGAACAGAGAAGAGTACCGAGCTTTGGACTCCCCCTCGGTGCTTCTCTCCCTGAAGAGGAAGCCTCAGACGGTGGGAGTGTTCACGGATTACGAAGAGGGAACCGTGTCGTTCTTCAACGTGGAGGCCGGGTCTCACATCTACACCTTCACCGGGTGTATGTTCTCCGAGAGGGTCTTCCCCTTCTTCAGCCCGGGTGTTTTTGATGATGGGAAGAATACAGTGCCATTGGTTATCAAAGCGGTAAATCATGAGACTTAATATTGAGGCTTTGACTGCTTTCTGGTGCTTCAAGAAACCAACTGAACGGATTAAGAATTCAACATTTGGTCTAGTTGTATTGGTATCTGGGTTTCTACTGTACGTACACCAACAGTTTCAATTAAGATCGTTATGAACCACAACCTCAATACAAGGACATTTGAACCTTTAAGGCCTAATGAGAAATGTTTAACTGTTGCTACCGAACTATAGACAAACTATGTCCTAGTTGGAGAGAAGATAGATCTCAAATGAAGGAAAAATAATATTCCAATCCAGGACAATTGTGCGCCATGTTGCCAAATGCCAAACCTAAACTAATCATCAAACTTGTGCTTGAATATAAACATATAATAAAGGTTGTGGACTCTACAGGCTTAGCATAGCATTGTTGTTTCACTGCAGCCTTTTGAGTGAATTCTTTACATTACATTCATTGACATTACAAAGACTATTGGGGATGCTGATTACAATTTAAGATAACAAATGTAATGATAATAATGCTACAGCTAGCATGTTTGGCTAGCATATTCGTTTGTGTCTTGTTTGTTTTGTGTGTCTCACCTGGTGATTCGTTTTTGAAATAAAAAAACTAATTTAAATCGTGTCCCAGAAACCTTTTATGTTTTGCAAAACCTTTGCATCCGTCCCGACAGAGCGACCCTGTTTCCATGTGCTTTGCATTGCTAGAGGACATACGCCTCTTGCAAGGAGGATTAAGTAACACGCATTTATTACATACAAATAAAGAGCGCAGTACTCTTTTACTAAGTCAGTGTCTGTGCAGCTCTCACAGCTTTCTCTCTTGTAAAGACCGTCTGATTTCTTCATCACAGGTACGTTTTATCATCACAATTATATGATGTCATAGTTAATCATCCATTCATTTGTTTTGAAGATAATCAGTCTTGAATTTTCTTTGTGTGTTTTATTTTCCTTTAGAAATTGAAAACCATGGATAGAAGAATGTTTGGCATTTTGCTCTTCTCAGGTGAGGTAGTGAAGAACATCTTGCTGTAACGCATGATTATTAACGGCCTAGAGATAGTCTTTTATCGACCTTTACCATACTTTTCCATTCTGCATTATAGATTTATTGCGTACTTGTACTTTGACTTAACAGATAACGATACCTTAAAAACTAAGATTTCAAATAAAAGAACACATGATGAGTTTATAAAATACAATAATCTGTTAAAGATTAAACCAGGAGTTTCCAACATTTGGTTTGCGACCATGAATTCTCTGAAGGTAGTCTTGCCCTCTTTACTTCTAACATTGATTCAATTAAACACCTGCTTAAGCCTCAAAAGCTAAATAATCCAATATCTCTAGAAAAATAAGAGAAGTCCAAAGTAAAAATAAAATGTATCAAGCAGAACTTTTTTCTACTTTTTCTACTTTTCTAGGCCATACATGTTCTTAAAAAGACATTGGCAGGGAAACATTGTCTATACATTGTTGTACTTATTAAGGGAATATCTATATATATATATATTCAAGTTCATTTATTGGGTACTTGTACTTTGACTCAAGATACTTTTAAAACTAAGATTTCAAATAAAAAAACACATGATGAGTTTATAAAATACAATAATCTGTTAAAGATTCAACCAGGAGTTTCCAACATATTGGTTTGCGACCATGAATTGCAGTTTCTCTGAAGGTAGTCTTGCCCTCTTTACTTCTAACATTGCTTCAATTAAATACTTGTTGAAGGCTAAACAATTGATTCCAATATCTCTCAAAAAATAAGAAAAGTCCAAAGTAAAAATATAACTGGAACTTATATTTTTCTACTTTTCTAGGACATACATGTTCTTAAAAAAAGCATTGGCAGGGAAACATTGTTTATACATTGTTATAAAACGGACAAGTCAAATCAAGCAATCTGATTGGTTCTTAGCCGTGATATAATGAGGGTAGAATTGTAGTTACTTTTCACAACAAGTCAGCATCTGAGAAAAGCTACAACCGTTACAACTGTTACATTACGTCCGTTACGAAACTAACTAACTAACAAAACTTAAGATGGAAACATGTAGGGATAATGTGCAGCAAGGACTTATTGACCGTTGTTAAGGACGCTCACATCTGCAGAGAGAAGTCCGGTCGTTTTGCGTCGGGCCGAACCACACCTTAGCTGTGATATACCACGGCCTGTCGTGAGCTATTGCTTAATTGTACTGGCCATCAAGCTATAACTCTTCACCCTTCAGTAAAGGGAACTGAGAACTTCCACACCACCACTATGTGCAATATAAATACCATTACCATCATTACAAAACACGGTACCACTTTACAATAAGACTACCCTGACTATGGGCATAGATATGTCTCATAATTATTTGTGTGAACATAAAAATAATTGGTGTGTAAATATGTGATTTGTAAATGCAAAACACCATCCACAAATGCATTTAAAAGATTTGCAAACTCACAAATAAATTTGCAAGTGTAAAATGGATCTGCAAATACGCTAAATATTTTCACAAATAAAAAAAAGATCTGTGAATATCTCTTTAACATTTACAACTTTCGATCAGGCATTTGTGAATCCATTTTGTATTTGTCGACCAAAAATGCGCTTGCGGATCATACCTTACGAATAGTTTGTAATTAATGTATTAATTAGGTTGTGAACACTTAATAAATCATTAATAAGCTTTTATAAGACATGAGATAAACAGGGCAACTGTGACCGGTTGCTTGCCAAATAGTGAGCCCACATTTATCTGTACTGCTAAGCCTTATATTGGCTACTTAGCTTACTTCGTCTTCTTCATCAGCTAGCATCCTTGGTATCTGTTGTTCACCGAGTTGATTCTCGCTCAGTAGCGAATATAAGGCTTAGTCATCTTGCCAAATAGTGAGCCTGTGTTGATGTATGGCTCTAACTATGTTAGAACTGGTTTACAAATGGTTCTTAATTATTAAAGTTTTTACAACCTAATTCATAACCTAATTATAAACCCTTTATAAGGGTAGTCTTAATGTAAAGTGGTACCCAAAACACTCGCTGCTATATAATGCTGCTATGTGCAATATTATTATTATTAATAATGTACTATGATAACGTGCAATTACATATCTGCCAATACGTTTTTTTCTACTAAATATTGGTAATAATTACATATTTACATAATTATATGACGTCTATGTTTCCTGTAGATATTTAATGGCTCTTTTTACTGCACTGTTAGTGTACAGTTTTACTATTATGCTGCTGTGTTTATTATATTTTTGTAACTCCGGAACAACAATTTCCTTATCTTTATTATTATTATTATTATATTATTAAAGGTCCCATGTCATGCCCATTTATACTGATCATAATTCCATTGTTGAGGTCTACTAAAATAAATGTATATTGTGCAATTTTCCAAACTCACATTGGTTTCTCATACAGCATCTCTGTATAGTATATTCACTCTGTCCTAAACGGCTTGTTGGAGCTCCTGCCCCCCCCCTCCCTGTGAGCCCAGTGGCCGTCTGCAAACAGCGAGACACAGCTAAACACACACACACACACACACACACACACACACACACACACACACACACACACACACACACACACACACACACACACACACACCCTGGCTTGGAGTTTGTGTGTGTGCCCAGGCTGAGTTCCGCGGTGCCTCGCTGTCTCGCCGACCCCACAACAGTGAGACAGCTCACAATGTCCCACTCCTCGCAGCAGCGAGCCTCGCAACGTCCCGCCGAGTGTGTGTGTGTGTGTGAGGAAGTCCGCGGATTGGTCCAAACGTAACGGCTCCGCGGACGTAACGTAACGGCTCCGTGGATTGGTCAATTTGGACCAATCTGCGGAGCCGTTACGTTACGTCACTATACCCAAATACGTCACTATACCCAAGAAGTAAACAATGTAAAAAGAGAAATGTCCAACGAGGCGTTCTGGGGCAGCATAGACAGGTATTTTCTGTGTTAGAGTTTTACTCGCTACAGGGTGTACTTTGAGGGTTTGTGACTCTGCAGACCGTTTACATGCAGAACAAGCTACATAACACACAAGGGGACGGGTAATAACCAGAAAAGCATGACATGGGACCTTTAAAGGAATATCCTAAAACTTCTTCCACCCCTGTCCACAGGTTTGTTCCACGTTGCGTTCCCTCTTCATCGTCCTCGGTACAACTTCATCAACAAGTCCAAAACGTGGCTCGAGGCCCGTCAGCACTGCAGGGAATATCACACCGATTTGGCCGCCGTCAACGATGAGCAGGACCTCATGGATCTAGGTAGTCTCGTGGATTCTGAATTCTCACACGTCTTCATAGGTTTGCAGAGAAGTTGGGAGTGGTCAGTGTCTGACGCTGACAACCACAAAGAGGGAGAACCGTCCTACTGGAACTGGGCGAGTGATGAACCTAAAGGAGCCACACATTGTGGGGTCATAAAATTCACTGGAGAGTGGTTTGCTACCAAATGCAACACTCGTAGACAATTCATCTGCTACAACGGTAAGTATGCTCTTTGGTCCAAACACAATTACACAGTGGTTTAAAAAGTTAAATTTCATTGAAAAATTAAAAAACCCACTTAAAATAAACCAAAGAAACCATTATTTATTTTATTTTATTGAATTTGTATTATCCTACCTTTTACCTCCTTGTGTCTATAACATTTTATATGTTGCAGCATGTACCTTTTTAAAGTTCTTAACAAATAATCTGAGGGGAATTTCTTGTAGTTTGTTTTGAACTTGTGATTTGTCATTTTGTAAAGCACTTTGAGCTGCATGTGTTGTATGAAAAGTGCCATATAAATAAAGCTTTATTATTATTATTATTATTATTATTTGCAGAATCCACAACCGATCTCTCTGAGAGGATTGTTTTAAATGACAACTTCATGGACTGGGCGTCGGCTCAGGCGTACTGCAGGGAGCGGCACACAGACCTGGCCAGAGTTAGAAACCAGCTGGACAACGAGGCGCTGCAGGGTTTACCGATTAGCTTCTGGACATGGATCGGGCTGAATGCAGAGTCCTGGGCGTGGTCCGATGGGAGGGAACCATCCTTCATACCCTGGAGACCTCAGGAACTCTTGGGAGTCGCTGATTGTGCCGCACTAGATGTCAACAGCAAACCTCTGGGAATAGTAGACAAGGATTGTGCTGAAAAACTGCCCTTCTTCTGCTACACTGGTAATACGTTTCTGCCATCAAACCCTACTGTATGATATAATAATAATAATAGATTACATTTGTGTATAGCGCCTTTCAAGGGACCCAAGGCCGCTTTACATAGTGAACAAACAAACAAAAGGGCAAATAATAAGGTAAAACAAATAGAAAAAGCAGTAGGAGTGGAAGCAGGGGCACGGTGACGGGTTAGGGGTCAAAGGCCATGTTGAACAAGTGAGTTTTTAATGAAGACTTGAAGATATCATGATGATATGGTACATCTCAATATGTGTAGTGATGAGAAATGCTACTGATGCATTGTATATGACAAAATTAAGATTTTTTAAAGGGGAATAGGGACATTATTTTTCCATTATATCATATTTTACATATCCAATCCAACTTTATTTATAGACCAAAGTGCTGTACATCAATACATATATAAAAAGCAGCATAAATACTTTTAGACAAAACCGATAGGATATATATAGACTCTCCTACTCTTGGTAAAGATGAGCATACTTCCCGAAAATGTTTTACTATTCCTTTAAATAGGCAAATATATTGTCCCTTTTTTCTTTTTTAAAGAGCCAAGGAAAAAGTATTTGGTTGAAGTGAAGCTGACGGCTGACGACTCTGTGGACATGACGGATCAAGCTGTGTTGGATTCAATCTTGAAAACGGTGACTGTTCACATTTTAACCTTTGACGAATACCTGACAACTTGTACGGAGTCATTCAATTGTTCGTAAAATCACAAATCCTCCCTGACAAAACCCCTTTAAATCAATGATCATATGTTCAATATAGCATTTTATACCTCTTTCTTTTTATGCCTAGGTGGAAACTAAACTGGGCGCCACTACAGATGTTCAACTGCGCTGGAAGAAGCTTCCAGAGATGGAAGAAAACTCAAAACAAGAGCAGACTGAAACACCTGATTTACAATGTGTTCCATAAAACACACATTTAGTTTGATTTTGGGTCATATTCCTGTAGGGCAGGGGGGTCAAACTCAAATACACAGTGGGCCAACATTAAAAAATGGGTACTAGTCGAGGGCCGGACTGGTTCAATGTTTATTGCAAAACTTATTGAAATGAACTTATTGCACATATTAAACCTGGAACTAACAAAGCTTAAATTATTACGTATAAAAACAACATTAAATAATCAGTTGCATTCATTTCTTATGGCTCTATCTGCAGCTTTTCCCCGAGTCATTTCTTATGATTACATTTTCCCACAGGCCAACAACAGCTTCAAAAAAACTATTTCCCTCAAAGAGAAAACCAAACATGCCCTGTTGTCTCAAGAAGAAAAGTGCAGAAGGAAGCATCCATGTAAACTCAGTGTGCTGCTCTGTGATGCTAGCTCAAGCAGATACTTGGCATCTCATCTTGGGTGCAAGGTCATCAATGTTTGGGCTCGGGCTCTGAGCTGAGGAAACCCTCAGGATGGAGTGAAGGTGTGCGTGCAATATACCGGCGGGCCAGATCTAATAGTAATTAAAAATTATCCTGTGGGCCGAAATTAAATCCACCAAGGGCCTGATTTGGCCCCCGGGCCTTGAGTTTGACACATGTGCTTTTAGGGTGATGTTATATCTGAAAAAAAACATATTTAAACATTAGAAAATAACAGAATTATTGTAAAATGTATGCTACTTTCAATTAGTGTCTTCATATTTAAGTAATGCTAGTTTATATAACAGATGTACAATATCCAGAAAGTAGATGCAAACATATTGTATAATGTTTGCATCTCCAACCTTTCCCCTGAAAGAGTGTCAAATGTAAGGACCGTTTTCAGTGATGACATTAATAAAGTTTTACAAAACGCTTGAAGACAGATGTGTTTTATTTGTCCAAGCAGTGAGAACACATTTTAAATTTAAATCTTACTATCTGCTTTGCATCCGGATCAGAGACAGTACATTTCCATTTGTCTTTGCATCCTGGTGCTCAAGCCTTAGAGTTTTTTTAATATATCAATCATGATGCTGGAATAATTTAAATATAGTTAAAATCAAAGATCAGGCTGCTTTTAGGGGAGAATATATAGTAATTTAAACTAAAATCTATCTCATTGGACCTCTGCAATTGTAGTCGTTAACTAGAATTGGAGTCCGTTGTAATTACTTGATGCCCTGAATGTTGATATACTTTGTTATTATTACCTGCAGATCAACCTCCGAATCACCGAAGATAAAACCAAACTTGCTTTTTCTTTGCACGACATGAAAGACAAGTTAGTTAGCATTCGCAACTTTTATGAATGGATAATATAGTAAGTTGAGTAGTAGTGGTGAGCCATTCGTTTTAAGTGATTATATATACACTAATGAGCATAGTTCAACTTCATATTACATGAAATCTCTGCCAATAAACACCACTTTATTCTACACATAGCATAGGTCGTGAAGGACCACATTTGGTTCTGGTTTTTAGCACCATAGTAGCAGTCTGCGGTCTGCCTTTACGCTGTTTTACGCATTTGACGTAATGACGCAATGACGCATAGACTTGTACGTAAAGAAGGAGGAAGGTGTAGCCTCTCTCCAACATGGCGGCGACCATAGATACCAGCAATGCCGTTCAGGCTACAAAGAAAAAGCATCTCGGGATCCCCGAAGCTATTTTTGTGGTGCGTAAAACTGGCATGTACTGCTTTAGGTTGTCAGAACTCCACATTCACGTCTGAAGGGTGAAAACACAAGTGTTATTGTTGTGGTTTGTGTGTGGGCGCGTCATGCTGGCTATGAGCTAGTTAGCTTGATGCTAACCCTGCAGTGTGTGCAGGGCGGCTCCTCACGTCCATCTATGGACATCATCCCAGAGTCTGTGTGCGAGCTGCTTCTGCATTTTACTGCACCTCTTTTCCTCTAAGCTTTTAAACAACTGTAGTTAGCTACATGTTAGCCTAATAACATGCTCTGCTAATGACAGTCTGACTCAATTAGCATTAGCTGCCTCCAACCTCTTCCCTTTTTCAGGAAATATCAATCCTGTGGAAGGATCATTGACATTAGTTACTGAAGTAAAAGTATACTTTCAATTCTCCACTACAGATTAACGTCATGCATTAAGAAGTAACTTATCAACATTATGTGAAATTACTGAGACAGTAGAATGTGTCAGTGTTTTCCTAATATATATATATGACGTTTTTGGATTGATATTAGGATAGCATCATTAATGTATTGCACTATATCTGTAGATGTTTCACCATTGTAGTAGACTAAAAGTATAAAGAAGCATGAAAATAATGTATCAAGTAATAACATTCACTCAAATTGTATGTACTGTATTGTAAGTACCTCAGTTAATCATTCCCTTTCTGTATACAGCATGTACCTCCTGATCTGGTGACACAATGACGTTTGAAGTGTTCATATATAGACTTAACATTTACCCATATAAAATAAGAGTTTTTTTATTGGTGAATTGTTTAACCAAGGTGCACAATTTTCAGTATAGAAATTATAATGATATGTTAACGTTTGAGGTCGTTTTAAAATGGTTTTGCTATATCATCGGAAGTACCCAACAGAGCCTGGTCCGTTCTACCTTTGCTGCTCTTTGACAAATGTTTTAAGGCAACTCAAAGTGACCCAACTTAAAATCTATGCTAGATGATTTCTCGGCTAGGTTTTAATGTCCCGTCTCTTCTGATGTGTCCTACAGGAGGATGTGGACTCCTTTATGAAAAAGCCTGGCAACGAGACGGCAGACTCTGCGCTGAGGAAGCTGGACGAGCAGCACCAGAAATACAAATACATGGAGCTCAACCTGTCCCAGAAGAAACTCAGGTAACACCAACAAAAAGAGACTTCACCTACTCGCATAAAATAAGTTGGAACTAGTGTTTGATAACTGAAAAAACTAGACCGTCTTACTGAAATGTTTTACTTCTTGATGTGCAGGTTGAAAAGCCAGATCCCACAAATCTCACAGACGCTAGAAATCCTGCGACACATGCAGAAGAAAAAGGTGTGTATTGCTTTTATAAACTAACATTAATATAGCAAACTCAGTATCCTAACTGATGCTATTTTTTAATTATTTAATCATGTTTTTATATTGTATCTGCCTTGCATTTCATTTAATTGTATTTCTTTTTTTTACTATTTAAAAACTGTGTTTGGATTATATGACCCAAAAAACCCAGATTGATAAATGTCAAAATTTTCCCAATATTTATCTTAAAATTCTTAGTTTTTCAGCTTCACATTCTTTAAAATGTAACAAAAGAAAATATTTATAAGCTGCAAAAACAACCTAAATATAAATGGTATTTTTTTAGATCTTGTATATTTCTTTATAAACATTTGCAAGGCTGTCAATTAGATACAAGTGTCAGCGTAAATCAATCTGAGCATTGTGTTAGAACAGTGTTTCTCAAACTTTTTCATACCAAGGACCACTTAACCAATAAAAAAACACTCGCGGACCACCTAACTCCACAAATATCCAAAAACACATCGTTTTTTATAAATCGCCTGAAAATTGTACAAACAAGTGGCCACATGTGTGATGAAGGTGCTTATCTGGGCTATATCATGCAATCGAAAGTGAAACTTAAGCTCGTTCCATTGCGGAGATATTCCCGCGAGAGTGCGAAAAACTTAAATAAATGTATTTATTTCAAATGTGAAATGTTACCAATATACTCACGGACCACTAGGGGGTGCTCACGGACCACCAGTGGTCCGCGGACCACACTTTGAGAAGCACTGTGTTAGAATGAAACATTTCTCAAAAACAGGCTCAGCTAAATAATTAAAATGTGTTTATAAATGCAGCCTTCTGACCGTTTGTTATAATGTTTTGTTCTCAGGACACCAAAACTCCCATGGACACGCACTTCCTGTTGGCCGACAATGTTTACTGCAAGGCTTCAGTGCCGCCCACCGATAAAGTGTGCCTATGGTTAGGGGTGAGTAGCGCTTATGTGTGGTCTGAGACCCTGCATGAGAGCTGTGTTACTGAGACAAAGGAGAGGGGAAGTCGAAGAACGCCATAACTGAAATCCTCTCTTCGTCTTTCACTCCTTCCCACCCCGACATTTCCCTCCGAAGGCTAACGTGATGTTAGAGTACGACATCGATGAAGCCCAGGCTCTGCTGGAGAAGAACCTGTCCACGGCGTCTCGTAACTGCGAGACACTCGAGGACGATCTGGACTTCCTGCGAGACCAGTTCACCACCACCGAAGTCAGTATCCTTCCACGATGTAGTCCACTCAGGTTGGGCTTACCGCAGATTCTAAGTTCTGTGGAGGTGGTTTTTTTTACAGGTATTTTTCAACACAAACTCATGTTTTAATATTGATTTCCATGAAGGTGGGTGTGCATTTGTGTTGAAATGGTGCATTGTTGAGGAGCTTTTGATTTAGAGAACGGTGACATCTGCTGGCTAAACTTCAATGATGGATGGATACAATCAGCTGGTAAGGGGGACCCAGTTACTGTCTTCCTATTTTGGTAAAAAAAAACACACAAATGTTCCAGAAGCATTAAGCCCCATAAAGGTTTAACATATATTAAAGGTTAGGTAAAACAAATCTCAATTGAGTCAGGTTACCCACATGTACACACTACACGGCTAGATACTTGAGGTAAGGGAACAAATATCAGTTTTAATGAACCTTTTTTAAAGGTGATTTTAAATTTGTCTTAAATATCAGCCCATTTTCAAGAGTCAATTAATGAATGCCAGAGTGAATAACCATCACAATTTTCTCAAACAATGTCGATATTAAAATGTATAAAAACAGCCAATCGTCACATTTTAATGACCTGGAACCAGTTGTTTTTTTCTGAAACATTTCTGGTGGTTTTATTATCTTTGATCAATGCATCTCATGAAGTGTTTCAGCCCAAATGTAACCCTAACCCTCTTAAATAAAAAAATGTAGTCTTGCAGGATTCTTACGGTCATTAAAAACCTGGAAAAGTCATGGAAATTCAAAAAGCTAATTCCAGGCCCTGGAAAAGTTTTGGAAAACAATATTTTTCCCAAAGTTTTGGAAATGTCATGGAAATGTCACTAAAGTTGCATCAAATATAATTTATATTTTATCCAATCGCCGAAATAGTAATACTATAATGATAAATGCTGTATCGTAATGAAACGTAAAATGGCATTTAACTGTCGAGGTGTTTTGCTGGTGAGAGATTTGAGTTGCGTTAGCGTGTAGCTAGTAAGCTACTATTGGATTTGTTTTAGATAGGCACGACATGTTTCATATGCAGACCTTATTTTCCTGTTCCATGTTAAAATAAACCATTTTCAGTGGAACGCTGAGAAAGAGTAATTATTTTTGGTCATGGAAAATTAGGTAAAGGTCCTGGAGAAGTCATTGAAAATCATTGGTGAAAAAGTGTATGAACCCTGGCCTTTGTATTTGTAGATCTTACAGTTTACATAATCCTGCCTACAATACATTCTAAAATAAAAATGTAAAACACTGTTTTTTATTATGAATGATTCTGCCACATCCTGCTGCTGTCGTTCCTCAACTCCCGCTCCCTCAGACATGGCACGAGTTTACAACTGGGACGTGAAGAGAAGGAGCAAAGAGAACCTCCTCAAATCTGCAGAAAAGTCTTAATACCGACAGCGTCCACATCCCGTCTGCTAACTATGTTCTACTCGCATAAAGACCCAGTCCCCTTCAAGTCATGTGTGTTCACCCCAGAGCTCGGTGGACAGAGGGCATATTTCAAATATCAAAGTTGTGTTTGATTTAACTCATCGAGATTAAATCACTCTTCATTTGAAATATGCCCTCCGTTACGTCAAGCTTCCACCACTGCTGTTTTCAGTTGATTTGTTACTTTTTAAAGTATTTTTTTCAAGTAAAAAATAACAAAAACAAAGGCAATTTTTTTGTATTCTTTTGATTGATTTAAGTATGTTACTCCTATCTTTGGCAGATGTATGTATGAGGGTTTTCTTGCATCGTCTTCCTGCTCCTGCTTTTTCCCTCCTTACCGACCTGCGCTTATTGTTGTTGTCCCTTTTCTCACTTGTTTGTACCCGAGTTGATTATTGAAACACATCCAGTTGCCATTATACTCGGTAGATTCAGACTTATAGGATGATGACAAAGTGGTTCAGTTTTCACTCCGCCATCTCTTCCTCCTCCTCCTCCTCAGCCGCTGTTCTGTCTGTATTTATTTGTCTCACTGTATTCACTATACGATGAATGAAGTAAAAGAAGAACATTTGGGCAAAGAGAAAACTCCTTCACCTGGTGTGTTTATTCCTCTGATTTGAACAGATGGGTTAGAACATGGTTTTTAACCCTGTGGTATTTAAGCATGATCAGTACTTAAGTGCAACATTTATTTACAGCAACTTACGTACAATTAAATATGTACGGTATATTCCTCAGGTTTCATAAGAAGTCTTGACATTTTGGCAAATTCTTCATTTAAGGGTCATACAAGAAATTAAGGACACTTTATGAACCCTTTATTTTCACATTTTCTTTGATGTATTTGAGAAACACGGGAAGGAAACCATAACAAAATGTATTCCTCCAGCTCGGGAATCAATCGTACTTATGTTATTAGATGTTTTATTTGTTCCTTTTTTAACAGCGATCAATGGTGGACCTTTAGTAGAAATGAATTTAAATAATGTCTATTAACTTCTTGATCTAACTATAATGTTGCAATCTTCTGGGTTTAAACAGTAATATATTTAACACCAATGTAGATAATGCTTACTTAAACACTAAAGATAATAAATTGAGCTGCAGGAAATGCAACAACGTTACTGTAATTACTCTTAATTATAGTAACAGGGTTGCAAATCTGATTTTAAATCTACGTTCACTCATGGAAACTAAAAATATCAATGAAATATTTGCTTGTTGTACTCTTCCATTAAGTCAAATGTACTTTGCTTCCTCCTCTAGCTCCATAACTTTTCCTTCTTCCCCTAAAAATCAACCATTTTCCTTTCATGCATCTTGTCCTTTTGCAGATTCTTACTTAAGATGGAGAATCCAAAATAAGCTTCTAGTAGAGGAAACATTTGAAAGCATTTTAACAGAACACAAATGTGCAGAAACCTGCTTCTCTGACAGTTTTTTAGGATATCAGATGGTGTTGTCAAAGTGTATGCCTCAGTGCTTCCACCCAGTGGTAATGTGCAGAACTAATGCACAGCAAGCATTTGTTCTAAGTATGTTTAAAGATAAAGACTGAGGGAGCTAATTGTAATTGCATCCTAATGATCAAAAGAGAACCACCACCTTCTCGTGAAAGTGACATGACAAGATAACACTTTTTTTACAATTCTATCTTCAATCATATCTGTTTATGTATTGATTTTAATTGATGTATCATCCTTTAACACCAATGAGTTAAAGGAGACATGTCATGCTTTTCCGGTTATTACCCGTCCCCTTGTGTGTGATGAAGGTTTTTATGCATCTAAGCGGTCTGCAGAGTCAAAACCCTCAAAGTACACCCTGTAGCGAGTAAAACTCTAAAACAGAAAATACCTCCCCAAAACGCCTCGTTGGTGAAACGTCATTGTCCATTTTTTACTTCCTGGGTGCTGTGTCGTAGAAGCACCAAGTAGCCACGCCCAGAACTATGACGCGATACGGTCATGCGGTAGCCGGAACCAAATGGGTCGTTACGTCCGCGGAGCCTCAGTGCAGGCAGCTCTGCTGATTTCTCCTCCCTGGCTGCAGGCTGATAACAGACAGTTGGGATCGCGGAGAAATTCTCTCTGCAGACCCATTCTCTCTGCAGACCCATTCTCACAGCGTTTATCAACTTTTTTCTTTCTCAATATCAAGCCACACTTATTGTTTTTACTTCGGCTGTGACTTTGTGTGTGTTCAGGTTGAGTTTGGCTGTGTTTCGCTGTGTAACGCTAAACAAGGAAATTACACCTCCACGGAGCTCAGCGCGATTCACAATGTCCCGACTGGTCCCGACCAATCGGAGCACACTGTGCTCACAGGGAAGGGGGGCAGCGAGCCGTTTAGTGGAGAAAGTGAATACTGCTGAATACACATACTTTAAAGCAGGGGTGGGGAACCTCCGGCCCCCGGGCCGCATACGGCCCGCGAGACCATTTGGTAAGGCCCTCGAGGTAATTTATAAACACACGCAAAAAAGAAAAAAATTAAAGAAATCTAGACCGCAAAAAAAATTAAACAAGCGAGTGCCTGTTTTTCCTGGCCAAGGTCAGGGTCCTTGAACACAACACGAGCCTTATGTGTCATCACGTGGTATATGTCTCGTCTGACAGGGGTGCAGTTCTGACGGAGAGCACCAGATCGTCGCTCCGGGTCTTCCACAAATTGCAGTACCCATAAGGAGCCGGACACATGCCGCAGTTGTTGCGTGGCTGTGTCTTTAGCTGAAAGCCCAGTGGCGATCTGTTCATCTGACATACTGATCATACAGTCAATAACTTTGTTGTTATTAGCATCTGGTTAGCTAGCTATGCTAACGAATATAAGAAGCTTTTTCTACAACCACTGAGTTAAAGGCGCATCTTTATATGATCATTATAGTTATACAAAAATAAGAGAATAAAGTAAACAGGTATAAAATACTATATGACAGTAAAAAAAAGTTGTTATTAATAAAGAAGAATACAGTTTAAAAGGAGTGATTTGTAAAATATTCATAAAGAAAAAGAAATCTGCTTACAGTTCTGTTTCATCTGGGTGTTGAGAGATGTTTCCATAGATCTCCTAATGTTGCTCTCAAAGTGAACCAGATTGATGCTTTTAACTTCAACATTTACAAAAAAATCTCCCCGGGGGAGCATGCCCCTGGACCCCCCTAGAGGAGGTTAGGTCCCCCCCCCCACTTAAATCATGTCCATGCATAGGAAACTAAATACATTTGCACACATCTTGTGTCCATATCTTTCTGTTTTGGTGGTCATGCCACGCCGTGCACGTGCATGCATGCGCGAGTCATAGTAAAATATCTGGATTGAGAGGTTGCTTTTTCTTTGTACAGAATGAAAGAAAGGCCAAATGAATGGGCTGTGATTTTAGTATTTTTAAGCAGAGGTCAATAATTTGTACGGCCCTCGGAGGATCTTGAAAAAATTGAAATGGCCCTTGAGAGGAATAAGGTTCCCCACCCCTGCTTTAAAGAGATGCTATATGCGAAACCAATGTGAGTTTGGAAAATTGCACAGTATTTTTCTATTTTAGTATACCTCAACAATGGAATTATGATCAGTGGAAATGGCCATCACACCTCTCCTTTAAGTCAAGCACATTTGGAAATGTGTGCTTGTAAGATATTCCTATTTAATGTCAAGCACTTTTAAATCTTAAATGACTAATTTAAACGGCTTAAAATTACATGAAACACATTTCCTCTCAAATACTCAACGGTAAAAGCCACAACCTTGTGTGTAAAAACTCACAATGACAACAAGTTAAGTCACATTTTATTTATTTTTAGTACATTTCAGTGTGTTGAGAGATAACTGGAGCGGAGCAAGAGACTGTCCGATGTAACCCAGCAGGATTGAGGACAGTGATATTGTCTGTACATCTCCGAGGGTTGAAAATAAATGAGTTGTTGTCGTACCACGGCTCATGTGAGAAGAAGGGTTACACTGAGGGCAGGGAATAGCTGTTGTCACCCAACAGATTCATGCTTTTGATGTCAGAGAGGCAGGGTAGAAAAGACAGCTGTATGTTCCCTTCCTCCCCTTTAAACATATCTATGTGCAAAGTCAAATTAAAGAGTAATTTGGAAAGTCATGAGGCGTTTCATGTGCAAAATGTTAACAACTCCCAGAAATTACACACAAACATGGACATTCATTTCCCATCCCCCGTAGGCTTTACAGATACGTTTCCTTTTACATCATGGACATGGCAAAACATTTTAAATAATGACGAGGCTTTAAAGGATTTGACAATGCACATGAGCTTCTATATGAAAAAATGACACCAATGGCATGTTGGTAAATATGAAGCAACAAACAGCAGTCTGCTAGATTAGATTAGCACACAAACTAGGTAGCAAAAAGTGTGCTGGTCCACAAGCAGTAATTTAAAGCAGTCTTAAAAAGTGAGTGTCAGGGCGCTTCTAGTTGGATTGTTTTACTATGTTTGGATGAGTGAAACTCGCCGTTTTACCCTGTTTTCACTTGTATTGCTAGGCTAGCTGTCTGATAGTGTTAGCTTAATTTTCAACACAAATTAGCCCCAGTTTGTGCCCCACGCATTACAGATAACATAAACTTAAGTCACATAAATAACCCTAGCTAAGCCTTTTAAATGAAATCTAACAATATTTCATGATGGACTCAACTTGGGGCTAACTGTGTGTGATACAAATAAAGCTACAGCTAGCAGCTTGTTAGCTTAGTTTAGCATGACGACTGGAAACGGGTAAACTGCGATTTTCTGTCCAAAATCTGAAACTCTCTACCTATGACAAGACTTCATTTAATATTCCAGCACATAATTCCCCTTCAAAAGTAAGATATGCCATTTTTACATCTTGTTTTGTTGTACAGATTAAACAAAATAATAAATGCTAAATCCTTATGAGACTTTCAATCTGAATCTCTACATACATTTGACTAGAGTTACAGCAGCACCCTATTTTCAGCTTGTGTGTGTGTTGATAAAGACCTGTTAACTTGACATGTTCAGTAAATTAGGCAGTAATATGTATTCTGTGTATGAAAGCCTCAGTTAGATCCTTCTTGAGAACAGTGCAGTGCCAGTAAGTCACCCTGTGCAGTTAGTTCCTCTGGAAACGAGTGCTGCTTTCAAGTTCAGAAACCTCATGTGATTTACTGAAAGGAAACATACTGTATTTGTGTCATGTGAGGCCAAAACATTAACAGCCTCTTGCAGACAGTTAGCAGCTTCTGGGAGAGAAGAGGCCTCTCAATTAAAGGAGGTCTTTAAGCGTTTAATTGCTGGCTCAATGTTTCACACACTGATCGAATTGGGTTTTACTAGAATCAGCTGTCTGGGGTTAACCTGACTTCTCTCTGTTCTCTTCCTTTATCCAGTCAATATGTCACAAAATAGACAGTATGACAGCAAGAAATAATTCAAATCTGTCACTTAAGATGTGTTAATTACAATCGTTTAACAGTGAACCAAGAGAAAAAGCCAAAAACATTTAATCTTTCAGAATCGACAAGATTTCAATGTTTTCAACAACAGTTAAAAATACATTGTTACGTCATGGAGTCTGATATTACAATCTGGCATGAAACATGAGACGGATTAGGAAATGTAACTCAATCAAGCATTTCTTCACCTCACCTTAATATTTGCATTAATAATTAATTATTTTTTGTGTTGATCTATTAATTTTCAGCTTGCACTTTTCTTTGCATTATGACTGTTAATTTAAAGACTCATAAATGAAATGAGAACCCAAAACAATATTATATGAGAAGGCAAACATCATTATTGACTGGGAAACAAATTAATAAGGATAACACAATATTTGTTAGAGATGTATAGAGGACACAAGAGTATTTTATTGCAGGTATTTTAAACGAGTGGGTGGTTGTGGATAAAAGTATTTAAGTATTCAGTACTGGTGATAATACAGCAAACTGTTTATAAGGAAAAAACAATATTCAATGTCAAAAACACAAATCTTTTATGTGTTATTATTTCTGGAATGAATTTAAAGATCATTACTTGAATTACATTTTTCTTATGTCTGGAAGTATTTCACTCTAAGATATTGCGCGGCGCTTTTCTCCAAGTGTTTTGCATTGACTCGTTCACACATTTCTTTGTGTAAAAACCTCGCCTTTTCCCCTGCTGATACATTCATGTAAAAATATAAAGCAGAAGGCTTTGGAGACGTGTAAAAAGAAGGCATACAGTGTGGGAAAATGTAACTGTAATTATGAGCTGCAGGGGGAAAGACAGTGGATAAATGGATTTCAAAAAGAAAGAAAGAAATAGAACAGACATCATAGCAAGGATAGGCAAATCAAAATCCCAAGTAACCATGAACCATCAACCTGCTGCATTTAAGTATTTTAAAAATGAAAATAAATGTTTGTGATATTGACTTGCGCACAAACATAAAGGCATGTAAACCACTGAATCAGGACAAAGTTTAACCTTGTAATTTTCCGTCTGCCTGTATCTGTGTTGGGTTGATTTAACGCCCGCCAATTGGACATTCTTTGCATGATTATATTGCCTGTATGCGTGCATTGTGGATATTGTGGCCCTTGTTGTTTGGAGTCCATGGTCTGGTCCGTCTCTTTGCTTTCAAGGAATACATTATCTCTGTGTTCGTCTGTAGTCCCAAACGAGGCTCCACAGTTAAGTTAAACTTGGCTGTTAAAGTGCTTTCTGGCTCCAACACTCCTATTAGTCAATCTTAACAATTCCCCAGTTCAAGGCATACAATGAGGTGTCGTAAGTTAGTCCACCTCGGTCCGTTTAGCTGTACACGTTGTCTTAACCTGCTAAAGGAGTCCATTAGGAACTGGATGGATGACAACGTTTTATTATAGTGCGGTATTTAGCAGAATGATACTGGATATTACCATGAAGTCAATGTCATTGAGCTCACAGGATGCCTTAATTGCTGAAATAGTGTTCCCAGCTCCAGGAAAGGAAATCCCTCATTAAACGCAGGCCCTCCAGGACTCCTCCATTGACCCCTGATAGTGGAATGTGGAGCAAAATGTCAGCACAAGATAAACAAGACTCTTGTTAACGAGGGATCTAAGGGTGCCCACTTGACTTTTTTAAAATAATATGTGCTCTGAGGATGTTGCACCCCAACGTAAAGTGATCATTTCCTAAGTGATCATGTAATTGCATATTGGAGGAGAGATTAGTGGAAGGCGAGGTGAATGTGAAAGAAAGATTAGTCTCATTGATTTTGGCGAAAAACCCAAATGGATCCTCTTCCTAAGGCCTTTCTAAGATGCTAAGGGTGAGATTTTCAAGCAAAATGCCCAAACCAAAACAAATAATTTGAGCCCTCGTGAGTAAATGAGCATCTGTTATCCTTCCTCTCTGGGAAATAAAACAGATATGGGCACAACCCTTTTGTGTCCACCCACGTTCAAGGTGTTCTTGTCTGGTTTTTACCTTTTATTAAAAGTCCTCAAACCTCTCCTTTCGTATCCAGTCTGAACCACAGAGGGTTAAAGTCAAGAGGGCTGACATCTCAGCCCACTCTCCTCTGAATCCTTCCTGGATCCCTTCCCTCTTTTCATCTTCAGTTCCCAAAACTCTTGCCATATCAACACAGACAGCGGCGGTCGCTCTTGGTCACTTCCTCCGAGGAGTGAACCACATTGGGGACGAACCCACTCTTCACGCCCTCCCATCCCTCCTGGATCGTGATGTCTCCGGTCCGCACCAGAGCGAAGATGTCTCTGGTCAGCTCGGTGAAGGCGTGCTCCACGTTGATGGCGTCACGGGCCGACGTCTCGACGTAGCGCATCCCGTACGCCCCCGCCAGCTTCTCTGCTTCCTGCCGAGTTACCTAGAAGACCAAAGGAGATGAGATGAAACTTCCCAATGTGGTAGGGCAGTGAATAGCTAGTACCAAACCTCTGAAGGCAAGGCAAGTTTATTTATATAGCACTTTTCTCACAACAAATTAAAGAAACTCGAAATGCGTCATTGTGACACACAGGAAAATGGCATTCACACCGCAGTACTTTTCCCACAAAGGTTCATGAGAACTTAGTTCATCAGAACTCTTTAGTTAGCTAAGGTGCATGTCAGGCAAAGTGCACCTTGGTATAGGAGCTTTTTTTGTCTCGAACTTGCAGAATATCCCTCCTAGTTGGATGAAGACTTGTTCACTTTGCTGATAAGAATGAAGTGGCTTAGTTTGGACATTTTGAACCCTGCTGAAACATTGCATTTTGAGTTTAGACTCACTGTTCTTCAGAGCGTTTTGCAGTATCATCCAAGTCTTAATTTCCATAGTGATATTTTTGCTTTCTGTCTGCCAGCTGCCCCAAGAGAATTAAACAAACAAAGACGACAAACAAATGCCTTTGATCTAAATGTGAACACAAGGTTATTTTTACTGCTGCACACTTTCTTAAACACTCTGTATTACACAACATCCAAAACAGCCACTTTCCCCAGCAACTCAACAAAGCTTTGTTTTGTTCACTTTTATACTTTACACACCTGGCGCTGTGCCTCCAGGTCACACTTGTGGCCGACCAATAGGAAGACGATGTTGTGCGGCTGGACGTGGCTGCGAGCTTCCTCCAGCCAATCATGGACGTTCTGGAAGGAGCGACGGTTTGTGATGTCGAATAGGAGGAGCCCGCCCACAGAGTTACGGTAATACGCCCTGGTGATGGACCTGAAGGGGTGCAAAAAGGGGAAGGAAGGTAAAGACACTGGACACATAGGGATGAACTCGGTACAAGATATACATGAAATCAATTATTGCAGCGTAGATGTGTCCTAGTATTTAGTATTAGGTCTAAAATGTAGGATCAACTTCAAATCAAATTGACTTCTTGGCCTATACTTTGACCCAGAAGAAAGTTGTTAGATTTATGCTAGTGTTTGTATTTTGTATTTTAAGAGAAATTAATGAGGAACCACTAATGATTTTGAAAAATGTAATGCCATCTCATTACATTTTTCAAACATATTGAGTTAGCAAACTAGTTAGCCGTGCATGCTAACGTATGCAGGTTTTGCAGACAGTCACGCAGATGAATACGCTTCTTAGACTTTTTCTTTTAGGTATTAGTTTATTTAGCCCTGGTGATGGACCTGAAGGGGTGCAAAAAGGAGGAGGAAGGCAAAGACCAAAAGTAGAGGCAACACAGGATACTTGATACATAGCGAAAAGCCTGTCACAAGTACACCAAATCAACTTATTGCAGCGTAAGGTGTCCTAGTATTTAGTAAAAGGACTGAAATGTAGGATGAACTTTACTTTAATTGAACCCTATTTCGTTTATATTTTGACACAAAAGACAGTTGTTAGATCTAGGCTTGTAGTGTTTGTATTTGTATGTAATGTATTCAATTTTAAGGAGAAATGGATGATGAACAACTAATGATTTTGACAAATGTAATGCTACCTCATTACGTGTTTTCAACCTATTAGGTTAGCAAACTAGCTAGCCATGCATGCTAACGTTTGCAGGTTACAGCAGGAAAAACACGCGGATGAATACGCTTCTTAGACTTTTTCTCTTACAGTAGGTAGGCTATTAGTTTTTAGGATGAAGATAACAAGAGATAAAGGACATCCAGTGAAATGGTTAGTCGGACAGGATAAAGGGAAAAGCTTCTCACAGCGAAACACTGATGTCAGGAGGTGTGAAAGACAGAAAAAGAAGCAGAGGTGTCGGGTGGAGGAGCTGAGAAGTTAGGAATACATTATGTTGACAGTGGAGTGTGAAGGATCACACTTTAAATGATCGTTTAGCTAACTGTGGAGACAAGTTTTGATTTGTTGCGATGATTTAAAAAAGAAAACAGATGGTTTTAATGTAGGAACGAATGGTCAGTTTATTATACTGTATATTTCGGACCAAAGAAAGTGTAAAATATGTTTTTGGAGAACAAAATAAAATGAAATAACACAGTTTAAATGTGTATAATACTTACACTCTGATTACTAGCCCTTTGACAGTTCATTCAAAGGACAATTTCCTGTGACGAATTTAAATGTATTCAATTTTTAATGCACTTTTTGTGTCTACTACTAGCATTGACTAAATTGAACTAAATGTGAAATGGTATATCACAGGGTCTATGCAGGAATCCTGAAGTCAAATGTAACACCTTTTAAGACCTTTTTTAAGACCCTTTCCACACATTTTAAGACCTCATCGCCACTTGGAGTTCTAACTGGTTACCTTGGCGACACACTTTACCTCACATTGACTCTACACAGTATTGATTGTGCTTCCTCCTTATCTTCCAACTATTTGGACGCAGACTTGCATTTCCTCATAACGATGTTGCTTAGCAACCGGCGTAAACGGACCTTCGCAAGCTATCAAGCAGTGAGCGTGCGATGTCCTGTTCAGATGACGTCAAACCCAACGGGATGCCATCAATAAACTACACAGAATCACACTACACACCTACGCAATGATTACATTCAGGCAGACTAGAATACAACCTCTTTGGACCATTTATATACTTATTGAAAACAAGCTACAAAATGTGATACCTTGGAAAATGCCGTTTAATACTTTTTAATAGCCTTCATTTAAGCCTTACTTTTTAAGACCCCGCGGACACCCTGTATCAGCACTGCCAATTAATCTATAATAAATAACTGTACAGGCATTGTTAACTTGCAACAATATCAATATCGACCTTTAAAAATCTGCTATCCGTTGAGCTGTGGGATGAAAGTGTTTGATTTTACAGAAACAACACTGCAGCCCAACTGGGAGGAGAATAGCTGTTAGATTTTGACAAGATGTGACACCCTGCATGCAAACAAACGCACCCCAACCCCCCCATGATGCATCTATCTTCCCACAGCAGACAGGAAGGACAGACGTGTCATGAAAGACGAAGAGGGGGGGATTAGTCGACGGAGAAAAATACAGCAAGAGACGCAGAGTAGGTGGAAAGATTTCAGAAACAGCGAGTGATTCATTTGATCCAAAAATGCTGAAACGCATATATATATATATTTATGCAAGGAAAGAAACACACAGAAAGAAAAACAATGACTAAGATGATATTGGGATGAGCTGGATTCAGATCAGAGGCTTTGCAGTTATGTGTAGGAGAAGGAAGAAAATGGCAGACATCAACTACAGCAGTCCCAACAGAAACATCACTACTGGATAAGTTATTTTTTTGTCACAATGGCAACTTGAATGCAGTCATGAAAGTATATTGTCTTGAAGCTTAAATCCAAACTAAAACTACATTACAGAAGAGAAGAGACGCAGAAGGGACGATGTATGACACATTTAAGTTAAAACCCTTGTCTGTGCTATTATAGAGTGGTTCAGTGATGACGTATTTTTGCAGTGAATAAGCTCTGTAGCAAACACAGGTTTATAATACTTACACGTTTTGTTCAGCAGGATAATGCCCGCATACTAAAACCACTTTTATAATAGCTGAAGTAAAGTGCAATTGCCAGAAGTAAATAGCTAGCATAGTGCTATCAATCAATGAAGGTCGCTAAGCTAAAGGTGGCTAATGTTCGACAGGACGATGTGTAGCAATTTCAGTTAGCCACCTGTTAGCAAGCCGCTTTTTTAAGCCATGTAACAGCTTCAGGAATCCTCTAGTGTGGTATTTACTGATATATTTCACATCTCTAAGCAAACATATAATAATAAATGAGGTTAAAATGTTAACATAGGTTCAGGAGCATGGCCACGCCTAAAACTCCACCTCGAACCACGGCCACCCCTATTTATATCCGGCAACACTTCCGGCCACTGCTTGTCTCCATCCTTTCAACCCACCCTCCCTCTCCCTTTCTACCCATACAGTTCCCCTTCCAACTCACACCGAGCGATACATCCATTACATCCTCTGCCCGTCACCATTCATATTTAAACGGTGCATGTTTATATACCGCGTTTAAATCATTTCTGGGGGAACATTTATATCTGATGGGGGGGGGGGGGGGGGGGGTGTGTCAGTGTTGCCATGGAGACACTAATCACACTGACAGGTGAGACCAGTTCCCTTCTGTCAGCGTGATGAGTGTGTGTGTGTGTGTGTGTGTGTGTGTGTGTGTGTGTGTGTGTGTGTTTGTGAGAGAGTGTGTGTGCAAGAATGTGTGAAGTTGCATTTTAGATGATAAGACATCGCTATGTATATTTTACTCTTGGTTTTAGGGATTAGGGATCCTTTAAATGGCGTAAAGATGTTTTATTAAAAACAGCCTCATGAGTAGATTGACTAAAGTGATATATTTTTCCAGTTCTTCTGATGCTTCATTTGACAGCACTGACATTGACAAATGCAAATTACGCGTGTGTAATACTATTTTGAAAGACATATTGTGGTGCTGCAGAGATATATCTGCCTACAAATCATACAGGCTTAAATGTTAACATAATCATTGAATTTGAATCGTAGAGGGTACTAAAAAAGCATACGAGCGACCTTGGGTCCCTTGAAAGGCGCTATATAAAACCAAGCTATTATTATTATACCTCAAATAAAATGATGTGTAAACAGTAGGGCTGAACGATATACCGTGTCATGGCGATAACCGCGGTATGCGCATGCGCGGTATTCACACCGCAGGGACGTGCGGTTTTATTCATTTAAAAAAAATGATGCTAACGCATTTTAGCACAGAATTCAAAATAAAGATACTTATCGAAACTGCACATACAATATATCCGATTAAAGCTGAGACTCCACAGATTATTTAAGTATAGTATCTAAGCGATCCGATCTCGCAACAGGGGAAGCAAACACAGACATCACAACACGTACCTTTTACGGAGCTTTTACGGGAGATCGTCTCACCGTAGCTGTCAATCTGATCAAAAGACGTGTTCAATGGCATTAAAACGAGAAAGAAAAAATGCGGCTGAATCGGTTGATCCATAGGTTGATAATGTATCTGTGGCTTTGAAGCAATTGTTTATAATCCATAATTCCATTTTTATGTAAAAATCGGAGCACAAAAGTTAGCTGCTAATGGTAGCCACCAGAGTGTATGCAGCTTCCGGTTTTGGCTACGCGTCACTCTCACTCCTTATTTGTTCATGTGTTGGTGTGTGTAGAACTTCCCCTGCATGCACAGCAAACCACCAATCACAATCATTCTTGAAAAAATCTATTAGGAAGCTGCAGCTAATTCAGAACGCCGCTGCTCGAGTCCTCACTAACAATAAGAAAGTGGATCACATCACTCCAGTTCTGAAGTCTTTACACTGGCTTCCTGTGTGTCAAAGAATAGATTTCAAAATACTGCTGCTGGTTTATAAAACACTGAATGGTTTAGGCCCAAAATACATTTCTGACCTCCTGCTAAATTATGAACCATCCAGATCTCTCAGGTCTTCAGGGACTGGTCAGCTTTCTGTCCCCAGAGTCAGAACTAAACATGGAGAAGCAGCGTTCAGTTATTATGCTCCAAATATCTGGAACAAACTCCCAGAAACCTGCAGGTCCGCTGCAACTCTGACTACTTTTAAATCCAGGCTGAAGACTTTTCTTTTTGTCGCTGCTTTTAATTGAACTATTTACATCTTAAACTGCACTGTAACTTTTATCCATGTATTTTTTCTTTTAATGTTTATTTTATTAGCTTTTCTTTTTAATGACTGATTTTAAATGCCATTTTCTTAATCTCTTTCATTTTTTGTAAAGCACTTTGAATTGCCTTGTGTTGAAAAGTGCTATATAAATAAACTTGCCTTGCCTTGCCTTGCCTTGCCTTGATCAGATCACAGCAGGCCCCGCCCCGCTAGTTTGCAGACCATCAAAACACTGGTAAAAAAATGAGCGAGGCACAGGAGGACAATACCGGAGTGAATTAATATTTACTTCCAAGAAGAAAAGAAACATCTGCCATCTGGAACTATTTTGGCCTATGGAAAAAACCTATGGATTAACCGATTCAGCCGCGTTTTTTCTTTCTCGTTTTAATGCCAGACGTGTTGTCTTTTGATCAGATTGACAGCTACGGTGAGACATCTCCCCTAGAAGCTACGTAAAGGTACGTGTTGTGATGTCTGTGTTTGCTTCCCCTGTCCGAGTTCAGATCACTCAGTGATGATACTATATACCTAAATAATCTGTGGAACCTCAGCTTTAATTGGATATCTTGTATGTGCAGCTACGATAAGTAATAAGGGTACTTTTATCTTGAGTTCTGTGACAAAGTGCGTTAGCATTTTTCGCTCAGGGGTCATTTAGATGCTTCTTATGAGACTTGTGTTTTGTTTTGGTAAAAAATGGTTTGTATCGTCAGTTAGCTGAGATTATTTCCGTTAATCTGGTATAACACATTAATAGGTTCTTAAATATTACGATCCCCTGAGACACTGTCGTGAAAAAAAAAGTAAAGTACCCGCCGGGACTTTGGGGTTTAACAGGTTAAAAAAAACGCAATATATACCGCAGGGGGGGAAAAAACCGCAATGTCAGTTTTTTTCAATACCGTGCAGCCCTAGTAAACAGGAATTATTTTGGACACATTCTGCACCTTTTATAGTGGGATAAACTACTTTTGTATCACAATACTGTCCTTAGTGCTTGGCAGGTGCATACAGTATGTGGATCATTTCAATTTGAGCTCTGCCTACTTTCAATTTAAGCAAATATTTAGTCAGCTTTTATAAGTTGGAACATCTGCAAGGGTGTGCAGAGCCCCTATTCAGTATATTAATATATTGTATTATAAATACTGTACTAATATTAAATATAAGCGCTGAGATCATGACATTATGGTGTCCTTCCAGGTGTCTCCTAACATCTCGTTAACACCATATGAAAATACTTTTAACAGTGTGAAAAAAAGCAAGTAGTAGGGTGCCATTTACACTCTTAATTTCGGCTATTAGGAGCACTGTCATGTGTTTATGAATTAGAATCAACCCCTCCAGCAGTTTTCTCTGCCAGTATCACCTAAAAGCTTGTTTGAATAACTGCTCTCTCTTTTTATGGGCAAACAATTTAGGCACAGGTAGCTTTTCAAGTTTTAAGACCTCGAGGCTACATCATTCAAATATGAAGCGTTTAATATCATTAACGTCCATTCTTTTAAAACTTAGGGTGTATCTCTTATACTTGGATACAAACTACCAGTTCCTTTTATGTCTTTGAAGAATGAGGAATATACAATTCATTTTCTATTGATTGATATTTTAAATGCGAGTCCTGATATAGAAATCTACTAAAATGGTGTTGCTAGTCCACAATCTAACCTGTGTAAAGTTGGATTTTCTTTTAAATCTCTATACATCTTTGTACTTCAGCAGAGAGGTCAGAGGTCAGCCACGGGTCTTTCCAAAGAAGAAGCTCATCTACTTTTCAGTTCTTTAAAAGCAGCTGTTTTACTATTAAATATCCAAAAAGCAGAATTAAAGTTGTGTACCACAATTTCCTTATTTGGGACACCTGTGTTTTTAGCTGTGATTCTGAACTACATTTCCCAGAAATCACTTGTGCACTTTGAATTCTCTTGACCTGATTTCTGTGAATTGTGTACTAAGTTAGTTTAGTTCTGAGTTTCAGTTTTATTCGTCAGCTCTTCTTTCTGTGTTAAATCCAGAAAATAACATGTAATGCTTGACTTCCTGTTGCGCAACAATTATCATCATTAAGTCAAATGGTTTTGATTTACATTCTCAGAACACCCACCTATACGTTTCTAATAAACCCTCTTAAAAGGTCTTATAATCTGACAAAACATGTTAAGAACTTTAATATAAAGAGTCATTACTTTTCGTACTTTAGGTACATTTAGTTAAAAAATACGATGGTAGAATGCACTATATTTTTCTTAAAACTGAGTTATGCTTCATATCTTATTAAGATATGCGGATACGCTTCTTTCTAAGAGCTATAGGAACCTAATAACATAATAATACCTTTACCTATACTTTGAGTATATATTTGATAAAATGGTAGAATGCTTAACAAAAAATGTAGTACTTTTTGCAGTGTAGTATTGTTACTTTCACTTTTGCTGCCATGTTTTACATAACAATAAATGAAGCTCAAGGGGCAAACAGGTGCGTGCAACTAATGGCATATTAAAGCAACATCATGATTTAAAACCGAGTAACACCTTGTAATAAACCCAGTATAATGATATATGTATTTCCAAACCTGAATCGCTCCTGCCCCGCGGTGTCCCAGATCTGCAGCTTGATCCTCTTGCCCGGCTCGATCTCCACCAGGCGGGAGAAGAAGTCCACGCCGACCGTGGGGTCTGAGACCTGGGCGAAGCGACCCTCCGTGAAGCGGCGGATCAGACACGACTTCCCCACCGTGGAGTCCCCGATCACGATCAACCGGAACTGGTACAGCCAGATGGCCTCCATGCTGTCTGTCTGGCTGTCTGTCGCTCTCTCTCCGGTCTGTCTGTCGCTCTCTCCCCGGTCTGTCTGTCGCTCTCTCCCCGGTCTCTCTCTCCCGTCTCTCTCTCATCTCTCTCTCTCTCTCTCTCTCTCTCTCTCTCTCTCTCTCTCTCTCTCTCATCTCTCTCTCTCTCTCTCTCTCTCTCTCTCTCTCTCTCTCTCTCTCTCTCTCTCCTCTCTCTCTCTCTCTCTCTCTCTCTCTCTCTCTCCGTCTGTCTCTCTCTCTCCGGTCTCTCTGCTCAGGTGAGCGCCTGGGGAGGAGGCGGTGCGTCTGCAAACAGAGAGAGATCATTAGATTATGTCTCTAAAATATACCCTAGGCCAGTTGTGGATACTAATAACCTTGCGGGGGGAAACGTGGGGATGTGAAGAATTTTTTTTGTTTGTTCTGAGAAAAAAGTCTGAATTCTGTTAATAGGCTAAATTACCATGTCATAATATGGGTTTAGATCTTCAGCTGTTCATAGAGACATACAAATTAACCCCACATCTGCTGGAGGCAATAATAAATTAATGTAATGCATCCAGTAGTATAATATTGCCTATACTGTTGTGAAGGTGGCAATTTTCATTAAGACTACTTTTTGTACTCCTCTTAGGATATATCTAAATCCTTTAACCGTTGTATAATAGCAGTATCATCATTAAGAGACTATGCTTTAGGTACTAAACATATCTTAGATAACATGACTTATTCTGCGCTATCAATGTATAGTACTTCAAAAAAGGTCTTCTTCATAACTTATCTTTCGATAACATGAAGGACTCTATTATTGAGCACAAACACCTCAAATGAATGTAATTGCAATATATTCCCAGCCTTCACTGTCTGATCTCTGACCCTTTGATTGGCTCGTTGCCCACTCCACACACAGAACTGCTTCATTGTGTTCGGTGGGTGATTCAATCAAAGCCACGAGTAGAGAGAAAATCCTCTTGTGCTTTTCCCCTCACTCGATGGCGTCAAGTGATATTTGAATAAGCCTGATTTCTGGATTATTGGCCGCTGCCTAATGCCCTGCTTTATACGAGGCTTTGGCATTTCACTGTGTGACCTTCTGAATAATTAGAAAGACCTATAGTATCATATATACTGCTAGCTTTTGATTTTACATAGAGGGATCATAGGAGCACTTTTTTATGTCTGCCAGGATTTTAGTACCACACTTCCAAACAGACACCATTTTTAAGTCTTTGTACTTTTAGTTGTATTAATTTAGCTTCATTTTGAAAGGGAATATTGCACTTTTAACTCAAGTTTGTGTCAAAGAATATTTCTGTCTTTACTTTAGATATTTAACCTATTCTGTGTGTTGACGTTTACGACCAAACCCTGGCTCTATTATCTCTCTTAAGGAATGGGAGGCTACAGCTATCTTGATAAACCAGTTCAACTCTCGGTCACGAAATGGTTTACGACTGTGAGAACGCTGGCTTTCTAAGCTCCACAGATGTTTACGCCTCCCCCAATATGCTCATTAACTCTCTGTAGTTAAAAGGTCTATCGAGAGATAGGCTGGGCAGAATTGAATCTTTTTTGAATTAACCGTTTTGCTTATGTCAGTAGCATCATTTTTGCAAAATAGTCTCTCACAGCCTTCCTGAGTGTTCCTCTGCAATATTAAGGAAAATGTCGTTACAAACCTCAACGTACAGTAAGGGTAAAGTGTAAGTGTCATTTGTGTACCTATTATATATCTCTATCTCTCTCTCTCCTCCCCCCCCCCTCTCTCTCTCTCTGGTTGCGTAGCTCGGTCGGTATGCAAACATCAGAGCTGAATCCCCAGAGAGCTGCAGCCCGGGGGCTCTCACACCGGAAGTGATGTCGGGGGTGATTTAGAGGTCCACCCCGCCACAGAGGGTATCACATATCCCACATTTAAAGGTCCCAAAACCCTGTCCCATCATGAGCAGTATCTCCATGTGGGGCTTTATACAAGCTGAGATTGAATCATATTGTGCTGTTTCCAAAACCTTTTTTTTATACAGCTTTATTTGTAAAGCACTTTAAAACCTCCAGACCAAAGTGCAAATACAACAACAAAAAAGGTAACAAATAAAATAAACAAGAATAAAATAATAGCCAAAACAATTAACCATTTAAAAGAAGTAAAACGTACAATCTACAAAGTGTGGAGGCCTGTCTAAATATATTAATCTAATAAAGAGTCTACTAGCACAGACAGTCTGCAGGCTATTATTAGACCAGTGCACATAATAGCAGAAGACAGGCCTATGTGCTTTCTTAAGATCACTTTTAGGCTTAATAGCATGATAAATAAGATACATATATGCCTTTAATGGTCAAAAGAAAGCAGCCTACTTGCAGCAGGAGTGGACTCGGTTCCTCTTCTGTTCCCTTTGCGCTTTTCAGGAGGCTGGTGTGGACTCCATGGCACCGATTACTTGCACAAACTCCTCCAAAAGCTCGATGTTTGTCTCTGATCCTGCACACAGACGCTCGTGCACAGCAGGCCCTGGGGTCGGCACTGATTTCCTTGTTGATGTCAGGCCCGATCGAGAGCTTGAGAAAGAAAAACGCATCCAGAGCAGGTGCAATAAAAACCGGATCTTGCGCTTTCGCTGCTAAACCACCCAGAAATGCGCGTTTCCACGCCGGGGAGCAGGGGTGTTTTGGGGGGGCTGTCAGAGGGGAATCCCGCGGTATCACTTGTGTGTTTGCTGTGTGTTTGTAGCGTTTCGCTGCTGATGAAATGGCAGCAGAAGCAGCATCATATAGCCTGACTCATCCCGCATCAGTACCACTGCCGTAAAGCACCGTGCAGAGGCGCAACACTGAAGGAAAACCATGCACTGTCCACTGTGGTCGTGTGTAGAGTTTGGAGGGAGAGAGAACTCTCAGACATATAGGCCTACTTAAGGAATGTTAAAATAAGGAATATTGTGGACGGTTTATCAGTAGGCTATTATTATTCGTTTTTGTCAGTAATAATTGGATTAACAAAATACATTGGTGCAGTTTGATGTTAGGGACATAATGGCAAGGGTTAAATGTGAATATATCTTTAAATAAGTAAATAAAAAGAACATTAAACTCATTGAAGCTTTACTTTGGTAAATTATTATTATAATGTTTTTTTTACGTGTGTATACTTCAGTAAAACCAGAGCTGCACACTCATTGCTCCCGTGCGCTGTCAGTGTGCGCATATCTCAGTGCGCAGACACGGAACTGGACGAGTTGCAAGCTGGGAGTTGTAGTTTCTTCTCATATCGCCCTGAACTACATGTGAGTTTGTTGTATTTTCTACACGAAGGTCAGATTTGGAATATTTTAGGTTAAACAAGTACACGTTTAAATGCTACTGCATGTTAGGTTGTATTATTTTTCAATTAATATGCTAATCCAAATTCTGGATAGCCTTTGTGCAATATCAGACATTTCCAAGAAACATTTGATGTCCAGTCAAGATATAGGCTAGTCTTTCTCGTTCATTTTTTTTTACAATAGTTTCTTTTCTTTGTTTTGTAATATCAGCAGACCCTGAAACGCAGACTCACACTATGGGTTTTGGGGGTGTGGTCGTTCTCTCTGCAGCTGTCAGTCTCTCAGCACAGTTTGCTCATGGCAGCAAACCAAACAGCAGGAGATGTGCACACAGACCGCAGGCTGAGCAGATAACACTGAAGTATTTATCTTTCACTTGGACAGGACACGACAGCAACTTCTCCTTTTTTCTCTTGAACTTTTTTGCACTTTTTGCAATGTCACTTGACGATTTGCTTGGACTGTACGATGACAAAACGACACCTTGAACCACATTTTACAGGTTTTTGCATCTGTAGGACCCAAGACTCTGATAAAAGCGACTTTCAGATACATTTATGGATATATGTCCTCTCAACATTTTTATTTCTAATATTATTTCTGCAAAATAGTTCCTTTTTAAAGCTTAGTTTTCTTTCCGGCGTCAAATATTGCACGTATTACTCAGTTTTGCAGCATCCACTACAGTATTCTGCCTCTCAGTGGCCAAACCCACCTTCATGCGAGTCCTATAATTGGAGACATCACCGTGCCATCCCACTCAGCGCGCGTCCTCGCCCGGAGCAGTAATGCAGCACGAGCGCCTGCTCAAAGTCCTGGTCATCGGAGATCTAGGAGTCGGTAAAACGTCCATCATAAAGCGCTACGTGCACCAGGTGTTCTCCCAGCATTACCGCGCCACCATCGGGGTGGACTTCGCCCTGAAGCTGCTGACTTGGGACCAGGGGACGGTGCTTCGGCTGCAGCTGTGGGACATCGCTGGTGCGTAAAGATGACCGTGTGTCTGCAAGTGAGATGTAATGCTAGGATTGTGTGTTTAACTAGCCAGAAAAACACATGTATTTAAATAATAGCTTGTATTCACAGTCTATTTGCATGCTCAAACCGTTTCAGGGCATATACCAATATCCAAACTTAGTGTAAGGTTGGGTCAAGTTTAATAAAATGGTATCATGGTTAAATATAACTGAATTAAGAGAATAATACACTGTTATTTACCACTCGTAAAGTTGACTTATCAGCATGCAGCATGCTTCTGCTTTGTAAATAATACTTGTAGTTGCATAAATTGTAAATAAGTGCATTTTTTTACAGGATTTGAACCATTTAAGATGTATTTTTGCACAAGTTTATTTTTGACGAACAGATTAATTATTTAGTCAGTAATTGGTACATGTATTTTTTAAAATGCTGTCACAACTTGCCAGCATTGTTCTGTATGAAAGTGGTTTTTTATTTGGACTATAGGCGCAGCAACTAAATGGCAAGCAAAGCTGATCCTCACTCGTCAAAATGCATTTATAATTGTCCTAAATTAAAGCTTTGTCACATCATTAATGCTTCTTTTGTCCCGTTGTGGTTAATCGAGTATCAACATTGAACTGTACCGGTACAATTCAACCTAGAACACAAACACACATCAAGTAAACTGCATTTTCTCACAAGCTGGCTGCATCTTGCTGACATCACCCAACGATGAAAAGAGACCGCCTACCAAATGTGGTTAACCTCAGTTTCTGCAGAACATTTCTTTTTTAACTCTACCCTCCAGTAAACAATTACCATAGCCATTTTTAAAGAAAAGCTACTTGTGCTTATCAAACCCACCATTCCTCCATAATTGCATGTAATTAGATGTTCTCTCTCCCTCTCGTCTCACAGCTGTTTCACACACTTGCTGACTGTCTGGGTGTTGAACATGCCCGCTGATAAGAAACATTCATTTACATAAAGACTTCCATCTGCTGGACTTTAGACCAGTAATGAATTCACACTGAAGTCCTTGCATAGCAGGCGTTTAAACAGTGGTACATTATTCTCCTGCTTTAAAGTCATTGTTTTGTGTTTGGATGTTTATTCGGGTGAAGTTAAATGAAAGACAATAAGCTTGTAGTGGCACATTCTGACAGTATACTCCATATTTACATGTTTTTATAAAAAGACAATCTCTATAAAAAGACATGTATTTGAACCACAACTTTACAGTAAACCAAAAGATAAGATTGAGCGCTTTAAAACTCACGGTGGACAAAACCCTAAGTACAACAATTATTAGTTGTTTTATTGTGTGTTCAGCTAGTGGGGCAGATGGTGTAGAATCTATGTATTTTATGCTTAAACTTGTTGCTAATAAAATAGGCTAATCCCAATGTTTTGATGCAAGAAGTTATTTGATCTAGAAAACACACTTAGACCTGGTATGAACTTTCATTTTGTTGGTTTATAGGTGTTTGGACCAACCTCATGTCTTTACAAAGTGTGTGGAGCCACAAAAGCAAAACCATATGCCATAGTGATCAAATAGCATCATTAAGAGTCTAATTACACTCTCTCAGAAAAAGATAACATCTGCTAGGCATGCAAGTCAGACGCTGTTTTTTTTTATATCAGCTGTGTTTTGCTGCGTAGGTCATGTGCGTATCAGATGCTCACTTGCTGATTCACCACTCTATTGGGATCATGTGAAGGAAGTTAGGCAGCAGGATAGAGGCTTATTCAGTTATATACACACATGTGGCCATACACATACTTGCACGCAACAAAAGATGCCTTTTCTCAAGTAATTATTGTGTCATCGTTCTTCTTCTACTTCTTTATTAGGGCAGGAACGCTATGGCCACATGACCCGGGTGTACTACAAGGAGGCGGTCGGGGCCCTCGTCGTTTTCGACATGACCCGACTGTCCACGTTTCAGGCTGTCCTCAAGTGGAAAGGAGACCTGGACTCAAAGGTAAATAGGCAGTTTATTTTTGTTAACTTTAAAATTGTGTTCCAATACAATTACTAATTAACAGTGAAAAGACACAATTCAATTCAAAATGTGAAAAAAAACAACAAAAAAGGAATATTGCTGAAATGTCACCAGTTCCCAAAAACATTTATTCAAATTAACTTACAATTTCGTGGTTTTTCCTCTTATGTTTGCACTACCTACATTTTGACGTGGTTCACTTTTTCCAGGCTGGGATACCTCTGGGCAAATATATTAAAAAAAGAACTAGATGAACAGGAACGTGTGCAAACCATCCTGCTTTTTATATTTTCCCATATTCTGCTTTACACACAGATACAGAATAATACAAAAAGGTTTTTAAGCCTTCTGATAAGCTGAAACATCATTTAAGGAAACTTTCTTGAAATATCTGTGTTTATCAAACATTCACCTTCCTTTGTGAAGAACTCTGAGGTGTTTGATTAACAAACACATCTTGGTGCAATGTTCCTTTCTTTTAACACTGAATGTGCCGTTTTGTTTCAGCATCTTCTCTCCGCTCTTCTTGTACTTCTGCTTCATGACTAGCCAATAAACCAGGAAGTCACAGACAAAGCAAGAACTAGTTTTACTGCATTGTAATCTGCAACAGGAAGCTTGTGTTGGATTTTTTTTTTACATTACCTACAGTTGTGTTTTTCCTATGCATTTCATCCCAAATGGTAAAAGTCAATTGAACTTTGAACTCCTGAGACCCACTCATTCATTTTTGTCCTCTGTGGAGGACATTTGGTTTTGGTCCATAACTGAGGTTATACTTGCCACAGCATTAAGTCCAATTGTACTCCACAGAGGACATGCTGGGCTTTTCAGACATGTGACATATGTGGGGGTGTGGCTTTGAAAAAGATAATTTCATTGTATTTCAAAATGGCGTCCATCAACACAAGCTCTATTTATAGAAAGATAAATGGTAAGTTTGTAATTACCAGTGTTGTGAGGTCAATGTTTTAATTAATTATAGTAAGGGAACATCTTAGGAGTTAGTGTAGTGAGTTTCAGAGCAGTGTAATAATGATTTGACCTAAAACTAAATGTTTTTATGACTGTCCTCTGAGGAGGACATGGGGATTTGCTAACTTTTTATTTCCCCCCATTTTACACAACACAAATGGAGTCCACTATGGGCCAAAACGAACATGTAGGTTTCTGTAGGGTTCATGGCAGACGCATGCAGTGGGAAAACATATATCAAGTGCCAGATGTATCTGCAATTAAAAAAAGGATGGAGTGTTACAAATGACGGCTCAATATTTGTTGCATTGAGTTGTTGTGCTCTAATGTTGTCTAAATGTACTTGTATGTTAATGTTGTTTGTATACTATGCTTCGCATAACTAACACCTGATGTCCTCTACAGAGGACACAAAATAAAACAAAAAGAATATATATTCTTAGTTTTTGTTAGTCATTATGTTTATAACACCCTAAAGACTTGTGTGATCTAAAAAAAAAAAGGATATTTGAAACCTTTTTCTTTCTGGGTCTCAAGTCACTTCCCCTTACCTGACTTGATTGTCTCCTTCTTACAAATTCAACAGTAAACATGTTAAATAGTCGTGTAAAAATAAACATGACCTCCCCTTTCTCAATAAAAACAGTCCAGCCTCACAAAGACCAACACTAATGGTGCATTCAGGGGCTCTTTATCAACTCAGACAGTCAAGCATTTCCAGGTTTATCACCCTGCTCTCAAATGACCAACAAAGTGTCAACAAGTGTTCAGATACCAGACTGCCAGTTGGTTTATATTAGTGGTTAAAGAAATACTCAGATCTTTGGAAAACTATTGACAAATACTCAACAAATAATTATATTTAAAACCCCTCTAAATCTTTAACAAAAGTAAAAATAGGAAAATTACAAAATGATTGGCACTGAACTATATTTAAAATAAAAACAAGCTATTATAATTACTTATATCGATCACTCCATTATAATAAACGTATGCATTTATATGTTAATTATTTCTACTAAAATTCAACTTAACCCATAATAATACATTGTAATCTATTGGATGAATATAGATTGAATTAAAATGCAAGTGACTTAAGTTATTATTAAACATAATGTAGTGGAGTAGAAGTAGAAAGTAGCTAAAACAGAAATACCAAAGTATATTTTGAGTAACTTGCACCTCACTTAAATACCACAGTACATGTACTTTGTTACTTTCCCCCTCTGTTTAACACACCTTTCTTCCTATAGGTCGCCCTGACCAACGGAACGCCGGTTCCTGTCGTCCTATTGGCCAACAAGTCGGACCAGAGGAGTCAGGGTCTGTGCCCCAAGCTGCCCAAAATGGAGAAGTTCTCCAGAGAGTACGGCTTCGTGGGCTGGTACGAAACCTCCGCCAAGGTAACATATCCTACAAATATTGATTCAACCTGAAATAAGTCTCTATTGCTCTTGGCTTTTCTCTTTGTAAACACATTTCACAACAGAGTATTTTCTAATTAAGATCATTTTAAGTGTTGTGTGCAAAAGTCACCATGCCAGCCTGTCTCCGCACACAGGAATAAGCACACAACAACTTCAGAAAGAAAGCCAAGAGTTGTCCCTTAACCTAAGATCAACTTGCTTTATTATGACCAATTTCAAAGTCATGCAAGGTCACATAACAGCCATTTACTCTTATTAATTGGTAATGTCTTCAAAATACAAGCGGCTCCCTCTCGTAGATGCCGATGCCCTGTAACATGTTGACATGCTGCAAATAAAATTAGCAACACTAAACCGGGAATTCAATTCAAACCCAGAGACTGTTAGTGAAGTTAAATGGTGGACAAGGAATTTACTTTTCTGCAAATGTTCTATTTGATATTTTTTTTATCTTCAATGTATTTATATTTGGAGCCACAAGATTGAAGCTTTTTATGGAGCGCATGGTAAAACCTTTAAAGCCTCAAACTTCTTCGTCACAGAGAAGACTTGTTTAAGGGGAATTAATACAACTAATAAACCTGAACACATCTTATAATAACCTAATATTTGTTGGTATTTTACAAAGCTAGTTGGTTATACAGTATCTACTGCAAATGGGCTCAACATTTTAGATAAATCAATAAAAAGCATCAAATAATTTCAATGACTTAGCTATTGGCTTGCACTCCAACACATTGTACGTGATAGGCTAAGGGGCGGGACATCTCTAAGCGGTTGACCAATCACAACAGAGCCAGCCAGCTAACAAATCAGAGCAGACTGGGCTCTGGTTTCAGACAGAGGGTGAAAATAGGTGCTGCAGCACAGACAGTATGAGAAAAATTAAGAGCTTTTTGAACATTAAAGCATGGAGACACTACATACTGATATACACCTGAACATCAGCAGGAGAGGACTCTTTAAAGTAGAGACACTACATACTGATATACACCTGAACATCAGCAGGAGAGGACTCTTTAAAGTAGAGACACTACATACTGATATACACCTGAACATCAGCAGGAGAGGACTCTTTAAAGTAGAGGCACTACATACTGATATACACCTGAACATCAGCAGGAGAGGACTCTTTAAAGTAGAGGCACTACATACTGATATACACCTGGACATCAGCAGGAGAGGACTCTTTAAAGTAGAGACACTACATACTGATATACACCTGGACATCAGCAGGAGAGGACTCTTTAAAGTAGAGACACTACATACTGATATACACCTGGACATCAGCAGGAGAGGACTCTTTAAAGTAGAGACACTACATACTGATATACACCTGGACATCAGCAGGAGAGGACTCTTTAAAGTAGAGACACTACATACTGATATACACCTGAACGTCAGCAGGAGAGGACTCTTTAAAGTAGAGACACTACATACTGATATACACCTGAACATCAGCAGGAGAGGACTCTTTAAAGTAGAGACACTACATACTGATATACACCTGAACATCAGCAGGAGAGGACTCTTTAAAGTAGAGACACTACATACTGATATTAACCTGAAAATATGTCAGGACATCGACACAAACTGATGAACCCAAATGCACGACCCAGAGACAAAGTCTTGAATATATAAAAAAAGTATATCTATTTTAACAGAGTAGGTGGTGGAAATAACAAAAGGCGCTCACAAGGAGGAAAAAACTAGCATAACAAAAAGAGGACTTAATAAAAACTTAAGCCAACAAAATAACAAAACCTGACATGAGAGAAAGCGATCCTTTCAGAGCCGAGGCTTGGCACGACCATTCGGGGAAACAAACAAGACGAAGTGACACAGGACAGGGGAGAGGCAGGACTATTTAAACATGAGGTGAGTGGGAACAGGTGGAAACAATCAGGGGCGGGGCAGACTCTGATGATAGCGGGAAAAACACACAGGGGGAGGAAGAAACAGGGCCTGAAATGAAAGACAAGAGGTAAGTACAAAATAAAACAGGAAATGACAGACAAAATACATAAACACAACTAACATATTTGACGAGACACAACAAAATAAGCATCAAATGGTCCCTTTAACCCTTCACCTCCCCCATCTCTCTGCAGGACAACACCAACATTGACGCCGCCATCACTTGTTTGGTGAAGAACATCATGAAAGCGGAGGATGAGAAAGCCTCAGCGGGGAAAACTGAACCTGAAGGCAGCGTCCTGGTTCTGCCGCACTTCGACTACAACGTCAAGGAGAATAAACTCAGCGGGTGCTCGGGATGCTCCTCGATCAAAACCAGAGACAACGACTGAAGGAGGGACGTCTGTAGCAAGAGACTGAATGTTATTGTGTTGAAGGGTTATTATGTTACAAAGATGCATCCACTGTCCTCACAAAGCACTTCTTCAGAGAGGAAACAATTAAGCAGTTTGGGATTCTTCAGAAAAATCTATTAAAAGATAATGTTATTATTCTATTTTCTTAACAGAAATGGAGACAGATAGTGTTCCACTGTTGAGAAACCCTTTGTTTTTAAAATTATACAAAAATGTACTCGTAAACAGTGTTTATAAAGATATTTTAATATTTGTATACAGCAACATCTTTAATGTTTGAGACTGATGGATTTGTTATATAATGACATGTTTTTATTATTTCATGCTAATTTTGTCAAAATGTATGCTTTATTTTTAGCTTCAAATAACTTTTTTTTAAAAATGATATTAAAAATCGACTTTTTACAACTGTCTTTCTAATATTATGTCTGAACACTTTTTTCTGAACACTGTGCTAGGTTAGCAGCTACTTTTTTGATGCCAGACTTATTAATATGTTGATCTCTAGTTAGCATTTTTTACATTTGTTTTCAGTATTTGTAATGTAAAAAGTGTTGATTCCATTGTTCATGATCTCCTTAAAGCACACTGTGTGTAATAATGGTCATGTTAATCAAAGGTAGGTTAGGTAAGAATGGAGAAACCAGCTCGAGTGCGCTAGAATTAGAAAATACACAACTGGGTTGCATTCCAATAGTCCATTTAGCTTAGGAACCTTCCTAAGGAAGTGAAATGACCCGGAAGTACGTCACTGGCAGCCAGGCCCGGACTGGCCATCGGGAGGACCGGGAGGTTTCCCGATGGCCTGGCCTGCTAAATGGCCTGCTGGCCTGAGGGTTCTTTTTTTATGTATGTATTGTGAACGCAACGCTGCGCAAATGTGGGTCTGACTCTGCCTCACAGAGGGTGACTGGCTGTCTTCATGATGTGGCCTGCCGACATGGCCACTTTCATACAGATCACACTAATGCCCTCGATTGGTCTCTGTGTGTCATTCAAGCTCGGGAGGGTTTGTATGTGTGGCGCGAGAGCGATAGAGAAAGCGCGTGCACCGGTTACTTGTATTGTTGTTGTTAGCATCTGGTGCTAGCTAGCTGCGGTAACGCATATCATGAGCTGGCAACAAGGTGGAGGAGAGTCCTCTGCTGTCAGACTGAGAGACTGATAACTACAGCTCAGGTGAGGTAAAGGACTCTGAGTGTTTAGATAGTTAACTTAGTCTAAGTTCTCTGTGGGTCTCAAACGGTTTGGTCACCATTTATGTAAACACATATTTCCATTTGAAGGGGGAGTGATTAGTAAAATATGGATGAATAATAAAAAAAACGTTTTAACTAGGTGAAAAAAGGTAAGATAAACTTGTTAGCTCAAACTAGTCTTTGCTGCTGCCTCAAAGAGGAGCAGGGGGAGAGGAGGGAGACAGGAGAGAGGGGGGAGACAGGAGAGGCTGGTTCAGGAGCACAGACACACTCGCAACTATAAATGAACCAAAAACAAATAAATAAACAAGTTTCAATGTTTTTTCATATTGGATATGGTGTTATTGGTTATGGCCATGTTCTTATGATTTTATGATTATTGAAATGTATACAGTTCTGTTTCATATGGGTGTAGTCTCTTTATTTCCCCCTCAAAGTGCACCAGATTGATGCATTTAAGTTCAACATTTAAAAAAAAACAAATCTTACCGGGGGGGCATGCCCCCGGACCCCCCTATAGGATTTGAGGTCCACCCCTACTTAAAATATGTTCACATAGGTTCCTAAATAGATTTGCACATTATTTTAACATATGTTTATTCTGGGTAGTAGATTTAAAGTTTAGGGCTATCACTACGGGCAGCAACGCTGTAAATATTGACAAATAAATCCAGAAAAATGGCACAAAAGAAAACTGGTAGTGGCCTGGCTGGGTGTATAATTCCCGGCCTGACTTATTTTCCCAGTCCGGCCCTGCTGGCAGCCATGATAAGTGCCGTTTCAATTCTCCAAATGAAAGGAAAGGAGGTTTCAAACTTCCTTTATAACCTCCTTTAGCTTAGGAACCACTGGACCTCCCTAACCGAAAGGAGAGGAGAAAGTGCTGCCCCACAATGCCTTGCAGCCGCAGCATTTGCCGTCACACAACAGTCGGCCGTTCACGGAAACAACCGATTATGACGGAGAAATGATATCATGAAAGTTACGGTGCTTATTAAGGCGAGACACGGCAGGCAAAAACATCGTTTTTCAAGTACTGGTCAATTTTGAGATTTTGTGCTATTTTGATTCCATAACATGTTTTCTTTCAGGCTTTTGGAAGGAAAACGTACAAAATACACATTTAAGTGTTTATTTTACTATAGTTTGTCTATTTGCGTCTGTAGATTTCTCCTAAATTCACCAAAAGTTAGCATTCTAACGTAACATAAAGTACCGCGACCGCTGTGTGCAGCATGTCATCAGAGGTATCGCTGGAAAGCTGTGTCTCTCCTGCACAATCGCATCGGATCCAAATAGGGTCATTTCCTTTGTATCAGAAACCAATCGTGAAAGCACAAAGGGGTCTTAAACCAAGAAACGAAATCTCATTGGCTGGTGTCAATTTCTGACAACGTGATTCGTTCAGATGCGTCACGTGGTGTGCTAAAACACTTCCTGGTTAGCTTTCAGCTAGAAATTGAAATCTCAAAATGCCAAAAGAACGGCGAAAAAAACGTTCACAGAGAAGACGACAACAATTGTCACTTGCACGAAGCAAGGTTATAAAAAAAAAAAATGACCCTGAACATGAAATACCTTCACGGAGTGCGTTGATGCGCAAGCTGTCATCCAACGTACAGGAGGGTTTAGCTAGCGCCTCACTGCAATCTTTAAAGGTCGTTTTCTCAAAATGAGTTTTTTCTCCTACTCTGAGTTCGAAATTTCAACTTCAGTAGCACGTAGATACACCAAACCTTCCAGTTATATTCCTATCAATATTATGAAGGCTTTTACAGAAGGGTTTGTTCATATATAATTCATAGCCTGAATTATACAACATTGTATACCTAAAAACATGGCGAAAATTGATATTTTAGGGCTGTTGACAGTATTTTCTGATTTATGGAATGATAAAAAGAGATATCCAATATCCCTTCTGTAAAAGCCTTAGATACTAATATGACTACAAAATGAAACAATAATTTTGAATCTGGCTATATCCAAAGTTCAGATTTTGATTCCTGAAATGTGTTAAAATATGTGCATATTTAATGAGATAATGGATAATTTGCATATTTAAACATGCTATTTCAGAAAACTTGTAATACAAAAGACAATTGCCTTATTGTAAGTAATTAACTGGAGAAATTTCTAGCTGATACCTTTAAGTTAAAAAAAATTACCCTATTCACCTGGGGTGTCTCGCCTTAAGCATTTTAAAACGTATGTGGTAAGTTGCCAAAGTGCTTTTTTCTGAACGTTCATCAGTATTATAATCAAAAAGAGAAATATGAACGTTAGTTTTTACTGAAATGATCAAATAAAGTCAACATTTCACAGTCTTTACTGAGCTGTGTGGAGTTTGTTCAACTTTTAAAAGATGCTTGAATGGTGATGTACACAGTGATAGATGTTAAGGACTAACGTTTATAATAAATACATTTGTATTGATTTTAAGACATGTTCATAGTTCATACAATCATACGTATTGGGATCATTTGTATTAATGTGGACCGGAGGGAGAGGGTGACGAGCATAAGTTTCACTTTCCTTTTTTATTTAAATTCCAACTTTGGTCATGAAGAATATGTTTCTCTGTTGTCCCCGTTCATAAAGCATAAAGCAACAGCGTCAGAGCACGGTGCAGCTCTAGATGAGTTTACAGTAGTCCCTCGTTCTTATTAAACATCCATGTTGTAGTCCGCTTTCCGTGTTTATATATATCTATGAGTTCCCCCCCCCCCCACAGCAGCAGACGCACATTCATGACGTCCGCTGGCGCATCATAAACACGTCGGATAGTGAAAGTGCAGTCGGATTCTTAAAGTACTGCGGTCTCTTCTCCTAAGTCCTTTTGAATTCTCCTATCCACTATCCCTTAACCCCGTGATGTTTCACTCAGAGGTCAAGGAATAGGAGATAGGGTTAGAATTTAGGAGCTGATTTTTGGATTATCGGAACGCAACCCTGGAAAAAAATCTTCCCCTTCCTTCCAGAGCCCCTCCTCCAACACACAGAAGGCTGACAGGCAGGTAGGCCATCCAGTTACTTTAGCCGGGCCGGCTCAGATGATTGGTCGTGCTTTTTACAGTACCACGGCTTCCACAGATGCATTTTTTAATGTATTTATTGTCAAAGCATTTCATATATTCATTGCTATCGGGATGATAAGAGCATTCCATGGAATATAACAAAAAGTGTTTGTGAAGTGAATTACCTACCCCACCTTTAAGGAGGTTCATCATGAGACGAATAACAAGGAAACAGTGACGTCTAATGGTGAGAGTGAAGAACTCCATGAAGCCTTCAGTGAGCCGATGGAGGTTCATTATTTGTTCCTTTTTCTATAAAGTGCACGAAGGATTTTCACACCTGATCTCACAGATGTCAGCTCATCCTTTCTCAGGGAGCAGAAGTCGAACATGTCTTTTTAAATCTTCGCTGAGTTGAGTTGTTCAGAGAGGTGTCTGGCTGAAAATGTCACAGCACTTCCACACATTCAGGCTAGTTTCACATTCTTTCAAGTCCTTCAATAATCCACATGTAAGTATGCACATTCAAATGTATGTACTTGGTGGTCTTTGTTATCGGACCTCGCCTCAGTCCATACTGCCTGCTAAACAAATACTCTTAAAGTAATTTCAATGTAAATGATGGGAAACACAATTTATATACCTCGACCTTGCAAAAATTTACTTTGAATTTCATCTGAAGTTAATTTCAGGTTTAAGTGAGTCAGTCAAGTAAAGTGTGTGTTCCAATTTAATTGATTAATTATTTACTGCAGTCTTTTTAGTAAAAATACCGACTTAGTTTGGAACTTTCTGTCATATCTCAGCACGAAAAACAGTGGAAGTGCAAAAAAAAGGACTATAACTTAAAATAAATACCAACTTAAGCAAGCGCTCATCATTAATGAGATAACGTTGATAAGATAAGATAAGATAAGATGAACCTTTATTAATCCCCGAGGGGAAATTCAGTTACAGCAAAGATTCACACAGATCAATAAAATCTAAAATAAATAATAATAAATAACATAAAATCAAGGAAATAATGATCGTAATAATAAAAGACTATGAAAATAGGAGATGAATACAAATAAGAGTAAAATAACTGTCAGCATATATACATATTTGGTCATCATCTAAGTTATAAAGTGCGGAATAGGTTAAAGTGACAAGTTAACATGGGTTGTGGAAACAGTGTATATTTATGACCAGTGATTTAATTGTATTTCTTTTTCATATTTAACCCCTTATTGTGCAGCCTGATGGCTACAGGCACAAAGGACTGTCCGAGGCGCTTGGTGCGTTGTTGTGGAGGGATGAGTCTGTGGCTGAACGTACTCCTCATCTTCACTAGCTCTGCGTGGAGTGGGTGGGAGGGGTTCTCTAGGATGCTGTCGAGCTTCCTCCTTGTCCTCCCCTCTGCCACCTCCTCCAGATTGTCCAGTTGTAATCCAACTACAGAGCTAGCCTTCCTCACGAGCTTGTTCAGCCTGCCAGTGTCCCTAGTGTTTGTGTTTCCACCCCAGCACACCACGGCAAAGAAGAGCACACTGGCCACCACAGACTGGTAGAACATCTGCAGCAGCCTCGTGCACACATTGAATGACCTGAGCCTCCTCAGGAAGAACAGCTTGCTCTGTCCCTTCCTGAAGAGAGCATCGGTGTTGTCTGACCAGTCCAGTTTATTGTTTAAGTGCACTCCCAGGAACTTGTAGCTGTTCACCACCTCCACATCCTCCCCCCTGATGGTGATGGGGGTCAGAGGCCTCTTGCTGCTCCGCCTGAAGTCCACCACCAGCTCCTTATGGCGCGTTTCCACTGCAGCGGGTAGCTCGCTTTAAGCGTGCCGAGCCGTGCGGGGCCCGTTTTTGGTTGCGTTTCCACTTGGCCTAGTTTTGGCCCGGGGCTACTTTTTCACCTATTTTCTGGCCCGACTAAATCGTGGTTCTAGGGCCAGGAACAACCAGGCTGAGTATGCTAAACTAGAGAGAGAATCGCTGGCAAGGGGGCTACAACTACAACAAGATGAACATATTTGACCGTGATTTAATTGTAATACACGTTTCAAAATGATGCCGAAGTAACAACATACTGATACCGGTTAGTAAAAACCATGAATTAATGCTTTGACAAGTCTGCAGACAGACGGCAGGAGAAAAACCCTTTTAAAATGCGTGTTTTCTAAATGTAGCTTGGCTAAGCTAACGTTATATATGCTCCGACCGTCCACACTCACAACAACGGCCTATACAGACATAAATAAACCAGCGACTGTATTCGCCATAACACAGGCAGTCTGTGGTTTGTACTTGTTTAACTTTTGTCTAGTTTCTGAACAGATATGAGGAGCTGTGAGCTCTGAGTGCTAACAGCTAACGGCTGTGTTGTTTTTCTGGGGCTCTCATTGAAGATGACGTCACGGCTCCGCCTACACTGCGTTACTATAGTAACTGCCCCAGTTCCTAAACTGTAATGGAAGCGCAGCATTAAAGTGAGCCGGGCCTAATAAGGCCTAACCAAACCGAGCGAGGCCGAGTGAGGCCGAGCGAGGCCTGCAGTGGAAACGCGCCATTAGTCTTGCTGATGTTGAGCTGGAGGTGATTGTTGTCACACCAGCCTACGAAGTTCTCAACCAGGGCCCTGTACTCCTCCTCATCGTCATCTGTGATGCAGCTGACAATAGAGGAGTCGTCAGAGAAATTCTGTAGGTGGCATGAGCCGGAGTTGAAGCGGAAGTCGGAGGTGTAGAGAGTGAACAGGAAAGGTGACAGCACAGTTCCTTGGGGGGCTCCGGTGTTGCTCAGCAGCACATCAGACACGCTGCCCTGCAGTCTGACATACTGAAGTCTGCTGGTGAGGTAGTCTGTGATCCAGGCCACCATGCTGCGATCCACCTGCATCACTGACAGCTTCTCAGCTAGCAGGTGTGGCTGGATCGTGTTGAAGGCGCTGGAGAAGTCGAAGAACAGAATTCTCAGTGAGCTGTGCGGCTTCTCCAGCTGTGTGTAGGCTCTGTGGAGCATGTAGGTGATAGCATCCTCTACAGCCAGTGCTTCTCAAAGTGTGGTCCACGGACCACTGGTGGTCCGTGAGTGCCCCCTAGTGGTCCGTGAGTATATTGGTAAAATTTCACATTTGAAATAAATAAATACATTTAAGTTTTCCGCACTCTCGCGGGAATATCTCCGCAATGGAGCGAGCTTAAGTTTCACTTTCGATTGCATGATATAGCCCAGCGCAACACCTTCATCACACATGTGGCCACTTGTTTGTACCATTTTCAGGCGATTTCTAAAAAACAATGTGTTTTTGGATATTTGTTTGGTTAAGTGGTCCTTGGTATGAAAAAGTTTGAGAAACACTGCTCTACACCAATGTGTTCCTGGTAGGCAAACTGTAGAGGGTCCATGGAGTCACACACGAGGGGTTTGAGGTGCTGCAGAATCAGTCTCTCAAAGATCTTCATGATGTGTGAAGTCAGAGCAACAGGCCTGTAGTCTCCTGGGGTGCTGGGGCGTGTCTTTTTGGGCACCGGCACAATGCAGGAGGTCTTCCAGATGTCCGGCACCTTCATCAGCTTCAAGGAGAGACTGAAGAGGTGCTGAAAAACTCCTGCTAATTGACCAACCGATTTGATTCAACTGAAAAATATACACAGACAGAATATATTTCACACTTTATTTTCGACTGTTTTCGATCTTTAAGCCTTGAATATTTGTACACGTACATGCCCAGAAAAGAACATTACAAAACAGCCATGTATGCAATGAATCATTATACAAAAAAAACAATATGCACTTGAGTTGTAATCTCACAGACAGTCTTGTAGCTCCTTCTACTTCTGACCCATGGGACCTTATTTCGGAAAAATTATGTATTGAAGTCAATCGAGAGAGAAAACGTATCTTTCGATCCCGTTTGAATTGTGCCACGAATTACACATATGATGTTCGTCAATCTTAAACAATTATTTCCATGTCAAAAAGTCACAGTTTGTCGTAAAACTGTTGAAATATAAGACTATGAAAAGACATCACTGTGGAATATAATTCATGTTGTGCTGCGATTTTAGAAAAGTGCTCTCTCTCTCTTTGAAGCATGACTCATTCGTTGGACTAAAACGATACCTGCCTCTGCTTTTATTTCTATCTTTCTTATTTCCATCTCATTTTGGCAAGTACCCCTTCATCTTCCATCCTCTTATTTGATGCTTTTCTTGAGATTGATCTCTGTCCCCTACTCTCTTGCTGTCTTTCTTCTCTGGATGCAGTTGCCAGTTTCTACAGCTGTGTCGCTCTCGAGATGAAAGCTTGAAATCCAACCCTAATTATGTGAATGATTCCTGAAAGCAGTGTGTTGCTCATCTCTTCCTGATGGGTGAAGTATACAATTCTGCGTCCATGGGAACATATCTCCATTCACTGGCCCTGTGTGTGTGTGTGTGTGTGTGTGTGTTTTTACATTCATGCAACATGTTTTCACTGTCTATTGTAAGTGCTTTGAATGGCAGTGATATCGCAAATGTACACTAATTAGAAAACATTCAATGATATATAGGACCTTCTCTCTCCTGGAGGACAGTGTGGCTTTAATGGTATCTTATTTTCTGAAACAGTGTGCAAAATAAAAAAATAATAAAATTGAATGAGACATATTCTGTTCATTTTCAGGTGCATATTAGTAGTGTCTCTACTTTAAAGAGTCCTCTCCTGCTGATGTTCAGGTGTATATCAGTATGTAGTGTCTCTACTTTAAAGAGTCCTCTCCTGCTGATGTTCAGGTGTATATCAGTATGTAGTGTCTCTACTTTAAAGAGTCCTCTCCTGCTGATGTTCAGGTGTATATCAGTATGTAGTGTCTCTACTTTAAAGAGTCCTCTCCTGCTGATGTTCGGGTGTATATCAGTATGTAGTGTCTCTACTTTAAAGAGTCCTCTCCTGCTGATGTTCAGGTGTATATCAGTATGTAGTGTCTCTACTTTAAAGAGTTCTCTCCTGCTGATGTTCAGGTGTATATCAGTATGTAGTGTCTCTACTTTAAAGAGTCCTCTCCTGCTGATGTTCAGGTGTATATCAGTATGTAGTGTCTCTACTTTAAAGAGTCCTCTCCTGCTGATGTTCAGGTGTATATCAGTATGTAGTGTCTCTACTTTAAAGAGTCCCTCTCCTGCTGATGTTCAGGTGTATATCAGTATGTAGTGTCTCTACTTTAAAGAGTCCTCTCCTGCTGATGTTCAGGTGTATATCAGTATGTAGTGTCTCTACTTTAAAGAGTCCTCTCCTGCTGATGTTCAGGTGTATATCAGTATGTAGTGTCTCTACTTTAAAGAGTCCTCTCCTGCTGATGTTCAGGTGTATATCAGTATATAGTGCCTCTACTTTAAAGAGTTCTCTCCTGCTGATGTTCAGGTGTATACCAGTATGTAGTGTCTCTACTTTAAAGAGTCCTCTCCTGCTGATGTTCAGGTGTATATCAGTATGTTGTGTCTCTACTTTAAAGAGTCCTCTCCTGCTGATGTTTAGGTTAATATCAGTATGTAGTGTCTCTACTTTAAAGAGTCCTCTCCTGCTGATGTTCAGGTGTATATCAGTGTGTAGTGTCTCTACTTTAAAGAGTCCTCTCCTGCTGATGTTCAGGTGTATATCAGTATGTAGTGTCTCTACTTTAAAGAGTCCTCTCCTGCTGATGTTCAGGTGTATATCAGTAGGTAGTGTCTCTACTTTAAAGAGTCCTCTCCTGCTGATGTTCAGGTGTATATCAGTATGTAGTGTCTCTACTTTAAAGAGTCCTCTCCTGCTGATGTTCAGGTGTATATCAGTATGTAGTGCCTCTACTTTAAAGAGTCCTCTCCTGCTGATGTTCAGGTGTATACCAGTATGTAGTGTCTCTACTTTAAAGAGTCCTCTCCTGCTGATGTTCAGGTGTATACCAGTATGTAGTGTCTCTACTTTAAAGAGTCCTCTCCTGCTGATGTTCAGGTGTATATCAGTAGGTATATATATATCAGTATATCAGTAACCTACCTTTTCCCGAATCCTGACAATACTTATGTAATTTTAATTTTAAGTTTGCACGTCTTCATTTATCATTTTTTCCAAATGTACAAGTTTTGAGAGTGGACATATAAAACTTTTCTTTTCTAAATTTGAAAAAACGTTAAAATCTTGTTTTTCATGCCCCAAGAGCAATAAAAACACTTGGTAAAAAAATCCTGAGTGAGGCTTTCATAATTCATGCATGAAAGACATTACCCTTTTACATAAAAAATCCACTTTCTTTTGTAACGCTGTAGGAGCGAGCAGTTAATTATTCGTCATCTTCAGGGAGCTTTTTAATAAAGAGGAACTAGTCACAAGTGGAAGAAAAATATTCTCCTGCTGACTCACGGTGTGTGAGACCTGTAAGCAGCCCTTCTCCTTCAACTAATGTTTCTATTTCTGCTCTTTCTCTCTCACGTTTTCTCTTGGGTTTTTTCTCCTCCAATGCAGCTGAGTGCCATTATCAGCCTTGTGCATGAGCGTCTAATATCACCAAGGAAGCAAGGATCCCACTGAGTGTAATGGGGAGGAGGGGGTCTCACATCGCCTGCCTGCATTAGTTGTTTTCTGTTGATTCTCAGTCGTCGATCTGAGCAGATGCCGAAGCCGAATTCTCCAAACCTAATTGATTCCTGATGTCTTTTTTGAGAAGAAATGGATTGTGGGTGCTGGGATTTTTCTGACGAGGAACCTGTTGGAGGATTGAGCTGCAGCGATATCTCAGATTCTGGTCCTGTGAGTCAGGGGGAAGAAAGAGGATTTTGTCACACAGCATGAGATGGTTTTCATGCAGGTTTGTGTTTCACCTCTAACATTTATTATCTGATCTTTTGTTTGGTGATAAGCAAGCATGCTGTGTGCTTTTTCAAGTCAGCATAATACAAACATGTGGCTTCTTTCTCCTGTGTTTACGATATCGAAAAGTTGAATGTAACTGTTTATTAGTGTAAAAGAAGAATTCGGATACATTTAGCTTACATTTTGGACTCTGGATTCATAGAGAAACCATTCTAAAATATCCTTGTATTAAGATATTGATTTTCTATTTGAATTTCAGAAGGCAGTCTTGTCCTTACACCTTCATATGCATTTTAAATATGCTGCTATTGTCTACATTTGCCATGATATATTTGACATATACACCTATAACAGATTTTTAAGAAAGCCTAAAATGTGTTTTTAGATTTTGTAATACCAAGTTAAACCGTGTGGTGCTGTCACTTTTACACAAATACGTTTATATATAATCAGGTGCTTTTTTGTTATTTCCTTAATTTCTAAGCAGTGAATATTATGTCCAGATGCTCCCTGCCCTCAAAGTGAATCCAGTAAAAGATGAAGATGTCGGCTGCTGTTAAAATGGTCCTCAGTCTGCTGCTCACCCTACAGTTAAGCAGAGGTGAGTTTTTTAAATCCTTCTTCAATCAGGACTATAATCATGTTTGATAATTATCCCCCTTGTGTTTTGATCCATGTGTCTGTGTTAAATCAAAATGCAGAATTAATTTACACCATGATTTCAGCAAAAGCACTTATGAAACGCCATAATTAATCATCCACATGATCACAGCGAAGTGCTATTTGACTTTGTTGAACTTGCAAATACAGATTTACTGTAAGATGTACTGTAATAAATGTTAGTTTATTGTCCTTTTTGTCCTGCATTTCTCACATTTAATACCAACTTTTACCGTAAAAGAAGGATAAACACCAAACCATTTGAACACATTTTATTGTAAATCACAATTTTGTTCGGTGGAGTATTTTTTTCATAACTTAAGCAAGATGTGTTTTTCACGGGTTTTGAATCAGTGTTTCAGAATGAAAGACACATTGCACTTTGCCAGAAAACGTATTGAGGAAGATATTATTATAGATATTATGGTTCTGCTTGAATTTGTAAAATCACACTTTGAAATCAAGATAAATGTGAACATGCGCATCATTTTTTTAAGTATGTGTTGGCCTTCCATCAACAATAACAGCCAAATGTGAAGGAGTGGATGAATCTACCAGAGAGTCGGAGTGGTGTGATTGCATTTCGATTGTCTCAGATTCCCTACCGGAGAAAAGCTTATTTATTTTTGCAGGAGGCCCTTGGGAGGATAATGAACCTCCTTGACCACTCACCTCCTCCCTCTTTCTGTGCATTGTTTATGCACCTGGTCATCATCCTTCTCTCTCAACGTACAGTAATTGATGTTCTTCATGCTAGCTCCAAAGGAATTTCGATCAGCCTCAAGGAGATAGCTTTCAAAAAGGGTTGAACAATCACGTCACTGATCTGTTTTTCTTTCCTTAGCTTTGTGAATTTCTATTTCTATTTCCTTGTCAACTGTGCTTTTTCTTAGCCACTTATCCAGGCTGGCTAAATTGAAGCCGATGACTGAAATATCTCCACTTTTGGATGAATTGCTATAATATTCGAGGTCCCCAGGGGATGAATCTTCTCCCTGTTCCTCTTACACCACCATGAGGGTGATATTTGTCCACCCTTGTTTAGTGAAACTATTCGTCTTTTAGATGAATTGGTTGCAAAATGATGAACCCTGATGACTTTGATAATAGATTTTTGGTCTTTTCTCCTTGTGAAACCATGTTTTTGAGTTAAATGTCTCAATTTTGGAAGGATTGCTTTAATATTCGAGGTCCCCAGGGGATGAATCCTCATGAGACTGTTGATCTTCTCTTGTTCCTGTAACCCCACATTGAGGTTTATATTTTGTTCCCCTATTTAGTGAAACGTATCGTCTTTTAGATTCATTCATGGTCCCCACAGGATCAACTGCCATCAATTTATGGTTAAAAATTTATTTTTTGGTACCGACATTCGTGGTTGCAAGATGGTAAACCCTAATGAATTTGATGATTGATTTTTTTGGACTTTTCTCCTTGTGAAAGCATGATTTTGAGTGAAATATCTCAACTTGTGGATGAATTGCTATAATATTCAAGGTCTCCAGAGGATGAATCCAATGAAACTGTTGATCTGCTCTCTGTTCCTCTTACTACACCATGAGACCTTTTTTGCTTTTAAATGAAATGTCTCAACAACCTTTAAATGGATTTAGATCTACATTCATGGTCCCTTCAGGATTAACTGTGATAATTTGGGCAGCCCTTGATCCCAAGTCTCAGTTTATTGGTACAGACATTCATGGTAATTTCTCTAATACTGTTTTACTGTTCCTCTTATTGAATATGAAGTAGACATTTTGCTTTAGTGAGATGTCGCAACACCCATTGAATCAATTTGAGGATTCATTCATGGTCCCCACAGGATGAACTGCCATACATTCAGGTTACAGTTGTACAAAAATGTTTGTGGTTGTCAGATGCTGTACCCTAATAACTCTAGTGGTTGATTTGTTTGACTTTTCTCCTTGTGAAACCATGATTTTGAGTGACATGTATGACACAACTGTAGATGTGTTTAGTTAATTAGCAAGTGTTAGCTCTCTAAACTCAGTAAATATTACACCTGCTTAAATAACCATGCGGGCATTGTCACTGTGAGCCTGTTAGCATTTAGCTAACACTGTTCCTATGTAAAGCCAGTGAAGGCAGCATTTCCAGAATCTGGTGATCCCTGGTAGACCACCACACTAACAACAAAGACTATAACCCCTGTGACCCCCATTACAATGTACAATTCCCCTCTGTTGGACGAATAAATCTAATCAAAAGTTTTATTTATAATGCACATTTAAAAGCGATTTTTGGTCGAGCCAAGGTGCTGTACATGTAATAAAAGCACACTACAATAACATGAGAAAGAAAAGACAATCATTTACAACAGAAATATAAAGACAAAACGCAGGAGACGTGAGGCGACGCAACGGCGGGACGTGTTCGTTGGTGTCAGTTTGGTGTGTAAGAGGCTTTAGATGAAATAAGGAGTCCCTCTCCACGCCCCTCTGAGAGATATTTGGTTAAAAAGAACACAATGGTGCTCTAGGAGGAGATTCAGGTGATAAGGGGGGGGGGGGGGGGGTCACCTTGGTTGGTGATTGGCTAATGGTTACACAAGAAAAAACATCGTTATGACATAAAGTGGCCAAAATCTGATCAGCTCATTTTCAGACCCTAGAAATGGATCAGGACAAAAAGAGAGAGAATCTTTGTTCCTGAAACTTTCAGAGTCTCTTTCCACAGAGGGGACACATGTTGATGTAGAAGAGACATGAAGAAGAGGGGACACATGTTGATGTAGAAGAGGACATGAAGAAGAGGGGACACATGTTTGATGTAGAAGAGACATGAAGAAGAGGGGACACATGTTGATGTAGAAGAGACATGAAGAAGAGGGGACACATGTTGATGTAGAAAAAGACATGAAGAAGAGGGGACACATGTTGATGTAGAAGAGACATGAAGAAGAAGGGACACATGTTGATGTAGAAGAGACATGAAGAAGAGGGGACACATGTTGATGTAGAAGAGACATGAAGAAGAGGGGGCACATGTTGATGTAGAAGAGACATGAAGAAGAGGGGACACATGTTGATGTAGAAGAGACATGAAGAAGAGGGGACACATGTTTATGTAGAAGAGACATGAAGAAGAGGGGACACATGCTGATGTAGAAGAGACATGAAGAAGAGGGGACACATGTTGATGTAGAAGAGACATGAAGAAGAGGGGACACATGCTGATGTAGAGAGACATGAAGAAGAGGGGACACATGTTGATGTAGAAGAGACATGAAGAAGAGGGGACACATGTTGATGTAGAAGAGACATGAAGAAGAGGGGACACATGTTGATGTAGAAGAGACATGAAGAAGAGGGGACACATGTTTATGTACAAGAGACATGAAGAAGAGGGGACACATGTTGATGTAGAAGAGACATGAAGAAGAGGGGACACATGTTGATATAGAAGAGACATGAAGAAGAGGGGACACATGTTGATGTAGAAGAGACATGAAGAAGAGGGGACACATGTTGATGTAGAAGAGACATGAAGAAGAGGGGACACATGTTGATGTAGAAGAGACATGAAGAAGAGGGGACCCATGTTGATGTAGAAGAGACATGAAGAAGAGGGGACACATGTTGATGTAGAAGAGACATGAAGAAGAGGGGACACATGTTGATGTAGAAGAGACATGAAGAAGAGGGGACACATGTTTATGTAGAAGAGACATGAAGAAGAGGGGACACATGTTGATGTAGAGGAGACATGAAGAAGAGGGGACACATGCTGATGTAGAAGAGACATGAAGAAGAGGGGACACATGTTGATGTAGAAGAGACATGAAGAAGAGGGGACACATGTTGATGTAGAAGAGACATGAAGAAGAGAGGACACATGTTGATGTAGAAGAGACATGAAGAAGAGGGGACACATGTTGATGTAGAAGAGACATGAAGAAGAGGGGACACATGTTGATGTAGAAGAGACATGAAGAAGTGGATTTTGAATAATAGGTGACCTTTAACCTCTTCTCTCCTGCTGCTTCTTCTTCTAGCCCAGAAGCCCAGCGACTCCCCCTCCATGCTCTCCACTCCGGGCCATCAGTCCCTGGTCAGCCTCCTGCTGCTCATCTTCACCGTGGTTATGTCCAGCTGCCTCTACGTCTGGGTCCTCAGATTCGTCTGCATCGGCTGCTGCAAGCCCGTCGCCGTGGGCTGCGAATCGGACGCTCTGGCCGACATGGTGTGAAGCCGTCGGCCCCGTTTCTGAGAGTCAGGGGAGCAATCAGACACATGGTAACAAGTCCAACCAGGACTCATTTCCTTTCCTCACACCTCAAAAATGACACTCTTCGCACCTGTGTTCTGGACATTTTCCCAAGGGAGAAGGGGATTTTGATATAAGAAACGATGTGTCATGTCAGGCTATCCTGAAAAAACTGAAACGTTGATTTGACTTAAATGTATTAGATTGGATGACTAATACTCCATTACTCGCATACTTATGCATATATAATGCTTTATATTTTGCCACTGTAAATGTGTAATTTTTGTATTGCTATTGAGATGTTGACATTTTTAAATGTTTATTTCTTGTCCTTTAATTGTATTGTACAATGCCATGTCTTTTTATGCTACTGCAACACAAACATGTCCCAACTTGGGATCAATAAAGTACTTCCTATCTTATGAATGCAATAATATTAAGTTCAACCTCATATCTTGTATTACAACTTAATATTATTGCTTTCAACTAACCTAATACAGTTGTGACATAATACATGCAAGTACAGTTTCAGTGTTTGCTGTGAATCCTTTGAAACAAAATGGTGTGTACTTGCAGTTTATAGATAATACTTCTTTATAGATCTGATTTCCAACCAAAAAGCCAATGTCGTTAGCTTTATCACAAAATCATTGCTTTTGAACTAATCCAACTGTTTTAAAGGGAAATGGACAGATGTAATGTACAAACTTGAAAACACAAATTAGTACTTTGACTGAGCAACCATAAATCAAGAACAGTTTTTTTACATACATGCAAAACACATTTATATGGTTTAGCAATTTAAAATGTGCAGAAGTTCACACATCTCATATTAATGCTTGAAAACGGTTGCCTCGTTTTTGTCATAGCTAAGTTACAGTACAGTTTGTACTGCAACTCCCTTCTCTTTGGTCTCCCTCTCAAATCCATCCACAGACTTCAACTGGTTCAGAACTCTGCCGCCCGCATCATCACCAGAACCCCCTCCATTAACCACATCTCTCCTGTTCTTCAGCAACTTCACTGGCATCACCAGAACCCCCTCCATTAACCACATCACTCCTGTTCTTCAGCAGCTTCACTGGCATCACCAGAACCCCCTTCATTAACCACATCTCTCCTGTTCTTCAGCAGCTTCACTGGCATCACCAGAACCCCCTCCATTAACCACATCTCTCCTGTTCTTCAGCAGCTTCAACGGCATCTATCCGTTCTTCAGCACTTCACTGCATCACCAGAACCCCCTCCATTAACCAACATCACTCCTGTTCTTCAGCAGCTTCACTGGCATCACCAGAACCCCCTCCATTAACCCACATCTCTCCTGTTCTTCAGCAAGCTTCACTGGCATCACCAGAACCCCCTCCATTAACCACATCATCTCCTGTTCTTCAGCAGCTTCACTGGCATCACCAGAACCCCCTCCATTAACCACATCATCTCCTGTTCTTCAGCAGCTTCACTGGCATCACCAGAACCCCCTTCATTAACCACATCTCTCCTGTTCTTCAGCAACTTCACTGGCATCACCAGAACCCCCTTCCATTAACCACATCTCTCCTGTTCTTCAGCAAGCTTCACTGGCATCACCAGAACCCCCCTCCATTAACCACATCTCTCCTGTTCTTCAGCAGCTTCACTGGCATCACCAGAACCCCCTTCATTAACCACATCTCATCACCCAGAACCCCTTCATAACACATCTCTCCTGTTCTTCAGCAGCTTCACTGGCATCACCAGAACCCCCTCCATTAACCACATCTCTCCTGTTCTTCAGCAACTTCACTGGCATCACCAGAACCCCCTCCATTAACCACATCACTCCTGTTCTTCAGCAGCTTCACTGACATCACCAGAACCCCCTTCATTAACCACATCTCTCCTGTTCTTCAGCAGCTTCACTGGCATCACCAGAACCCCCTCCATTAACCACATCACTCCTGTTCTTCAGCAGCTTCACTGGCATCACCAGAACCCCCTCCATTAACCACATCAATCCTGTTCTTCAGCAGCTTCACTGGCATCACCAGAACCCCCCTCCATTAACCACATCACTCCTGTTCTTCAGCAGCTTCACTGGCATCACCAGAACCCCCTCCATTAACCACCATCTCTCCTGTTCTTCAGCAGCTTCACTGGCATCACCAGAACCCCCTCCATTAACCACATCACTCCTGTTTCTTCAGCAGCTTCATGGCATCACCAGAACCCCCTCCATTAACCACATCAATCCTGTTCTTCAGCAGCTTCACTGGCATCACCAGAACCCCCTCCATTAACCACATCACTCCTGTTCTTCAGCAGCTTCACTGGCATCACCAGAACCCCCTCCATTAACCACATCACTCCTGTTCTTCAGCAGCTTCACTGGCATCACCAGAACCCCCTCCATTAACCACATCAATCCTGTTCTTCAGCAGCTTCACTGGCATCACCAGAACCCCCTCCATTAACCACATCACTCCTGTTCTTCAGCAGCTTCACTGGCATCACCAGAACCCCCTCCATTAACCACATCACTCCTGTTCTTCAGCAGCTTCACTGGCATCACCAGAACCCCCTCCATTAACCACATCACTCCTGTTCTTCAGCAGCTTCACTGGCTCCCCGTCAAATCCCGTATCGTTTTTAAGATTCTGCTCCTCGCCTTTAAGGCCATCCATAACCTCACTCCTCTGTACCTCTCCGACCTCCTGCACATCAACACACCGATCTCTCAGGTCTTCTGCTTCCCTCAGCCTCACTGCACCCCCCTTCCGTTTAACCACCATGGGGTCTAGAGCCTTCAGCCGCTCTGCACCCCGCCTCTGGAACTCCCTCCCACCTGACATCCGCAACACTGACTCTCTCCCCATTTTCAAATCACGCCTCAAAACATATCTCTTCACACTCGCACATCCACCCTGATCATTATCCATCACACATCCTCTGTTTTTATTGATTTGGTTATTTGATTGATTTATATACTGCATTGTCTTGTTTATGTCTCTTATGCTGGTGTTATGTATTGTGTATCTTGTTTTTTATGTGTTTGTACGGCGACCTTGAGAGCCTTGAAAGGCGCCTATATAAAATAAATGAATTATTATTATTAGTTTGAGTGCAGGCTCTACACTGTAGCGATGTGTTTGTCCGACTATACACGTTTGGTTTCACAATATCTGTTCTTATCTGATTTCTTCTCAAATATTTTGTCAAATAAATACTTTCAGAACCAAAAAGCTCATTGTAATATCTGTCTCTGGTTAAATAAGAAAACAACACTTCAGACGAGAGATGAGTCACCTCACCTGATTACTGGGCAGAGGGCAGAGGATCAAGTTTGCATCTCAACGCTCCAATTAGGTGTAATCAGCCTTATTATTCATATCGCTTTTGATGCCAATGAATAAGTGATCTGACAGAATCCATGGCAGGCAGCGCTTCATATTTAACCCTGAAAGGATGCATGCGTTAAGATTTACAACATGTTGACTGAAGGATATTTCCGACCGCTGCAGCAGGACATTAATACGTGAGCTTCTTGCAGCTCCATGTGTTGATTTATAGCCAACAGTTTTCAACATTTATTGCTCAGACTATAATCTGTCAAATTCTACCTGGCGTACACCTGACATGACTGAAGGGAAGGAAACACCTTTTTAAGACAAGTATTGCTTGGTTGTTCTTATATTGACGTGTATTGCCATATTTATCGAGAGGTGTTATTTTTAAGCCCAGCATCTCCTTGGATGTCTGTTTTTCTTTTCCTTCACTATCTGTCAACAAGAGAAATCCCTCAGAGGACCTGCGGACCTCCAGCTTTATTTCCAGCTGTATATTGGCTTATCTCACTCTAAAAAAATAACTTATATGTCACAATATGTGCAGTTATATATACAGACCAACCTCTATCTATCCCCAGTTTGAAGTCTTATTCAGTGACGCATGAGGTTAATGTTAAAGGGTATTGTGTTGGTAAATTACACCAAGCTTTTTCACACAAAAGGAGAAAAGTTAATGATGCAAGATGATTATGGAGTAACTAGGAGTTGGAGCGCATGGAGTCAAATCAGTCATGCTTTATGGGGATGGATGAATGGCAGAGCAGAGGGGGGCTTTAGGGTACAGAGCGTATATGAATTGGCATTTCATTGTTGGGAATTCAAAGGAATAGAATAGTTCTCACCAGGAGCCCTTTATACACCATGCCTGCATCCATGTATCCAATCATGAATGTATTGCTGCAGCACCAGTATGGGCAGTCGCTATAGAAACCTTTTTAAAGAATTCGAATCATTTGGATTTTAATTGCTCTACTTGCATTACATAATTCATATCCATTCATACTTCGAAGCAATTAGTCAAGTTAAACATTACAGATTTCAATAATGAGGTTCTTTTTTATACTAATATACAGTACTCAGCAACCTGTTCCTGTTTTTGTTTTCTTCAGCCTTTATTATTACTTTTTGTTTTGTTACTTCCCATTGTAAAGCGTCCTTGGGTTTCGTGAAAGGCGCTATATAAATTGAAATTATTATTATTATTATTATTATAAAGGGGCTCTTGCTTTTTGGGTTTCTCATTTCCTGTAGTGTGTTATATTACGTTTTAGTGCATGTAAATGGTCTGCAAAGGATTACATTCCTCGCCTGATGCTGGCCTACTGTATTGATTGTAACCATGGTAATCCCAGTACATACCACAGGTAATTTACACATTGTAGATAAACTATGTGCACCTCTGTCAGAAGTGAGATTGTTCCTATCCCCTCCAGCGCAGCAGCATGCTTTAACTGACAGCTCTTGATACAATCTCGGTCCAGACACGGTTGCCAGGGGCTACACTCCCCGCATCCGTACAGTTTCCATGGAAATAGTGAGTTCGGCTTTCCCGCCTGCAGATGGCAACGCTGCACTTTAAATCAGAGATGAAAAGGGGGGAGATGACGACAGCGAGCAAATCAGTGTTTGGCTCTGATGCCTCATAAAGAGCAGGGTGAAGGCTTGGTGTCATGTTTGGCATGTTCACCCTGACTTCACCTTTTCTCCTCTGGGTGCCGCAGTTATTTTCACTTGCACTACAAAGCAGGCTGAGTGAGGCTCCCTGAGTTACTGTCTGCATGCCAATCTTCGTGCTGCTCAATTCTTCATGCTCATTTTTACACGATTCGACAAGGCAACGTTTGCATTTCTGGCTATATCTCAAAAGACAAAGAGAGAACGTATTAAAAGGCTGGGATTTGCGCAATCCTGTTTTCCAATGAGAAACTGTGAATGTGTTTGAGTGTGCAGCTGTTATGGCTCATGAAAGACGTGTGTTGGCACATCATCAGCTGTGACAGTGTAAAACCCTGGGATCTTCTTTGGTGGCCTGAGTGTGCAGAGCTAACCACTTCCACTGTGGTTAGGATTGTTTTATTTCCTTTTTTTCTGCTGCATGCACGTTTTTTTTCGAAACACACACACACCTCATTAGATTTGGCAGACGTGGGAAAAAGAAACCAGATGAGGCTGACAGTTGGACTACACACCCACACACACACACACTTATTTGTCCGGGGCTGATCAGAAGCGTGTGTTTCCCATCACCCTGCTTTGAAATGTCATTGCATCAATCATCAGTTTGGACCGATTGGACAGGCTTTTCTCCCTTCTGTCTGGAAAAAGATTGGGGAGGTCATTGGAGGTCGAAATCACTTGCTGCTGCCACTGCTTGCAGTATTTCTCACCTGGGTGGGAAATTCTTCAAACTACAGCTGCTTCAAAATGAAACAAAAAAAACGGACAGGGGAAAAAAAATGCACTTTTAGTCATCTGTGAGTTATGGTATCACTCCCCTCTCTGTCATGACAACACATGCACACAATCAGATGTATTGCATCATGCCATGCGGCTGTAATCAATGCAAACCACTTATATTGGGATGCAATCTATGCAATGTGTGAAATACGGTCAGATGTCTGGTTTATTTAGCTCTAAGATCCGGTTTGATGCTTTTCCACTGATCTTTCAGCACACCGTGTTCCATAGTCTGGAGTTAAACAAGGACACTGTGTCTGAGAAATAATTTAATACGACCTTAAATGCGGATTATTGCACCAAAAGAGTGGCGTTTATAAATAGAAATCAACAGAGATTAAAGTCAGTTTAATGTTATATTGTAGCAGAAAAGCTATTATTCTGTACGAACATGTGTCATTTGAGAGATGTCTTCCCTACATTCCGCTACAATTTAAACCGTGGCACCTTAAGGTGCTGCACTCACTCCTTAGCAAGTGTCCAATAGACAATGGAGGCGTTCAAGAGCAGTCGGAAATATTTGATTAAGTCATTATCAGCTTGAACAATAGTAATACATCCGTTTTTTTTATTTTACTCAGAAATACTGATTGTTACAGATAAATAATATATGTTATTTTATATTTAGTCCTGCTACCGTTTAATATGTTTATTTTTAAATATTGTTGCACGTTTTCTCCGCTTTAGTCATATCTCACACTGCACTGTCGCTTTTATTCGTGTATTTTATACCTGTATTATTCTATATTAGCTTGTTTCTTGTCTATATTATTCTCTTTACTTTTTTAAGGCCATCTAAAAATGTGATTCTGCTGCATTATTTTGTAATGCTCTTAATGCTTTTCCTTTTTGTAAAGCACTTTGAATTGCCTTGTGTTGAAAGGTGCTACATAAATAAACGTGCCTTGCCTTACCTACATCTCAGTGGCTCATAAAGAATAATGACATTTTAACCCTGCCTTGCAGATAGATCATGGATAATACACACATATGAATGATAACGTTTCCCAGAGCAGTAGATGTCATCTTCAAAGTGCTCCAGGTCCCATTCAGTTGGTATTCAGTTAGGAATGATGTAGGCTAAAGTAATCAAACTCATAATCCTAATTGTTGTCAATTTATTGTGTGCCACGACTCATGGATTATTATAACTACCTCTGATTCCAGTTCGTTTTTAATTTCTCTCAATGTTGGCTACTACTTATGCAGGAATAGACATATATGAAACAAAAAAAAGACAAACGTCAGCATTTAACAAAAATCTAACAAGAGATAGAGTACTAGACAATGAAGCAATGTGCAATATAACAAACTTTTTAGCAATTGTACTGTGCAAAAATCACTTAAATGTCCCAACACTTTTATAATGTCTCACCACCTTAACATTTTACTTATGTCACTTTTTTTTAATTGCTGCTAGACATTTTTAGCCCTGGTTGTTTACTTATTTGTCTGTATTTTGATTATATTACTAATGTGCTCTTTTATTCTCCATATTTAATAAGTTAGCTAATTCTTTATTATTGATTGCCTGATTCTGATTATCACGGGGAATTCGTTGGCATCTCTCACTTCACTTATAGAAATAAATAAAAGCATAAACACAAGAGATAAAAGTACATTAGCTTAAAAGTGAAAAGTTTCGACATTCTAAATTCCGAGCCTCTCAGGAGCCCATGAAGGCAGCACAGTTGTGAGATCAGCTGATTTTTTACGCTGCCATTTTGTCCGGCAGCAGAGCAGCGAGCAGCAGTTCAGTTCGTAAAGAGAAACCACTGGAGAGACTTTTAGAGACAGAAACCCAGGACAGGACGGGGAGAGAAAAGGAAGCCGGTACCGTGGAGGAGTCTGTTGTTGGAGGACAACACCAACTCGACAGCGAAAGGGAAGAATCGAGCTAAAAGGAGCTGTCATTTTTAACTTTTAAATTAACGGCTCAACAGTCACTTCTTTGGCAGGTTAGCTTAACCTAGCTTCTCGGCTAACACCTCTTCCTCTTCTCCACCGGGAGAAACTGCACCTGTCCCGGCTGTCAGCCACACAGTCACCTGGTGTAAACTCAAAACAATGTGATGCTCCATTTTGAATGACTTTTCTCGCCCGGAGGAGGGTTTAACACACACTTTGCCAAGCGACAACCAGTGAGAGCTAACTAATCCAAGCTAACAAGTTGACGTGGAGGAGGAACTCAAAATCTTTTTTTTTTTTTTTTGGATCGTTGATCTCCAAGCTGTGATTTAATACGGATTACTTTTTTGTTGTTGTCTCCTAAACTATCTCTGAAAATTACAGATTTACAAAACCAGCCAGTTAGCTATGTTTATTTGTGGCCAGAAAGTAATTTCCAGTGTTTACAAATCCCACAGTGGGACTCTTTCCTGGTTCCAGTACTGCACTGGGAACATTAGCTAACACAGACTGGTGTGTTTACTAGATTAGATAGGACACAGTGTTGCCAAACAAGTTAAAAAGAATCTACAAATCATCTTGTAATTGCAGTTTTTTGTGTGATCTGACATTACTGCACACCTGAAACTAAAAAAACAGATTTAAAATATCCTGCAAATCATCTTGTTCTTGCAGTTTTGTGTGTGATTTGACATTACTGCACACCTGCAACTAAACACCAGTGTGTGTGTGTGTGTGTGATCGCAGCCCTTTACCTCCACTTGACAGTGAAGTCACGTGGAGTGGTTTTCCGCAGGGAGTTGATCCATTGATCGGATCGTTATTGTGCTATTTTAGCTGATTGAGGAAAGAAAAGGCAGAAGGATAGAGAGAGAGAGAGAGAGAGAGAGAGAGAGAGAGAGAGAGAGAGATGTCGGGCCAATCTATCACGGATCGGATCGCAGCAGCCCAGCACAGCATGACCGGCTCTGCCATCAGCAAGGCGGTGTGCAAAGCCACCACGCATGAAGTCAGTGGACCCAAGAAGAAACACCTTGACTGTGAGTATTTCAGTCAGCAAGGCGTCCAATGCAGACATACCACAGCAGGCTGACACACACATTCCTGCACACACACACTACCTGGCTTGTTGGACAGGCTGGGTTTGTATTTTATGCAAATGACCTTCTTTAGATGTAGCTCATACACTGTGTGGAATGAGGGGACACATTTGCTTCTTATCAATTATGTAAAGTGCCCAAAGTGATGTCATTCTTTTGTGGACCATCAGATACATCTCATTAACTACCCAATACAAACTCAAATGTATGAATAATGTGAATGAACCAATATATTTGTCTTACTTGGACACATTCCTTCACACACTACCTGGCTGGTTGGACAGGCTGGGTTTGTATTTTATGCAAATACCTTCTTTAGATTAACTGTGTGGAATAATGGTACACATTTGCTTCTTCTTATACATGTACATGTAAATGCCCTATTTGAGTTGCCTAAGCTCAAAGTCATGTCATTTATTTCGGGACAATCAGCCAAACCTCATTAACTACCCAATAAAAAAGGCTATTTATGAATAATGTGAACACATCAATATATTTTCCTTACTCATGGATGCTGTCTAGATAAATTCTTTAATCGTTTAATTTACAAAATGTCCAAAAATATTTGAAAAAATGTACATCCCAGTTCCTCAAAAACCGCCCGTCCACACGGCGGCGTGCGTTGACGCTTCACCATTCACTTTGAATGGGGTGACGTCACTTTTCGCCGAACTGCATTGTGGGAAGCGACGCGGAACTTTGCTGGCGTGGCTCGCCGCAAAAGTTGAGCAATGTTCAACTTTTGAAGCCTCGGCAGAAGCGTCAGCCAATCGAATCGTATGCCAGTACAAGCTCTAGCCAATCAAACCGCTGCTTGTGTGTCAGGGGCGGGAGATTCATGTGATTGGTTGTTGGTCGAGTTTCAGACACGCCCGCCGGCAAGCGTCAACGCACGCCGCTGTGTGGACGGGCCGTAACCCTAACCCTAAGAAGCCTAAGACGGAATTTATCGGCAAAAACAGGATAACAATTTATCAATGTTCGCAATTTCATATTTCCCTCACTTCATTTATAAGTCGACTAATCGTTGCAGCTCTTTTTCAGCTTCAACATTTTTATTACAAAAGAGTACAAAACAAACTTGCTTTACCTATATATACAAAGTGACGTGATGTCCATTTTGAAGCAGTGCTTGTGTAATGGATAAGGAATTTGATCTCGTGATTCAACGACAGCATATTGTGTTTTGGGGCCTGGCACAGTAACAAAAAGTCTTAAAACAGGTTCCAGTTGAACAGACGTCAAGGCGGGTCACGCAGAGATAACAACATAAGTGACATAATGAACAGGTCTTTCGTCACACCTGGGCTCACCTTTATATCCAAGTAGAGACAAAAGCAGAGCTGTAAAATCTCCGGGTTCATCACCTTTCCTTCCTCGGTGGGCGTCTGTTTATATTTCGAGGAAATCTCTTTAACATACCGCAAATTCCTGGAACTTATTCGCTGGTGTTATTTCTGTAGACTCCTGGTTGTCATTTCACATTTTGCTTTGCTGGTAGAGTGGATTAATTTCATGTTGAAGGTGACATGATGTGAGTGGGACACCAACAAAAGAATGAATGTTGGCATGCAGGTAGGAAACATTAAAAATAAGAGTCATCATTTTTAAGCTTGTGTTTGACATTACTAAGGACGACATGTGCTGAAGTTCTGTTTTCCGGGAACCAGCGTTTTTTTGTGTGGGCCGGGTTGCACATGTTTGATCGATGCTTCGGCTCAGCTGCCTCACATCCGTCAACTCCTCCTCCTCCGCTCGCTCAGCTGCTGACGTCCAACAAAAGTCATGTATTGTCTCCGCTCCCTTTTGTGAACTTGGCCAGATTCTTGCAGCCAATACGCCGCGTCAAGCTTAATCATTGCAGGATATTGATTTCTCTGTGAGAGCGACGACCTCGATGCCGTTGGGAAGGGGGGGGGGGCGGTCAGTGCTTCGTCGCATGAAGGCGTGATTGTCATGTTGTTTGTCCGGGTTGATGATTTCCCCGTGAAGGTAACATCCAGGGCTGTCAAGTTCATTGTGTAGTTGGGATCGTGACGGAGGGCGGGCGGGTGGGAATAAAAGGCAAGTTATACGGTGAGGTCGTCATTCACTTAGGCAGGAAGTCAATTTGTGAGGAGGCTGGCGGGCAGTGTTCGATCATCACTCAGGCAACCAGCTGATCCAAACATCCCATAATGTAATGAACACTGGCAGCCAGGTGAGATGGTTTGCCAGTCATTCAGTTGACCTTATTCCCACTTAAAGGAACACTCAAAGCCCGGAATGAGCGTTTGTCTATCAATAACTCAACCCTTGACTTCTGGAAGAACACTTGGTTTGTATCCCATAGTCCTCAGCGAATGAAACATCTAAACATTTTGATCAAAGGAAGTAAACGGACGGTCATTTTGTTCCCATTATCCACCAGTGTGTTGTATCAACGAGCGTATTTTTATATCACAGATGTCTTCAGTCTCTCCAGTGAACATATTTCTGCAGGCCAAAACCATTTTTGCCATTCAAGTAATTTAACCCAAATGTTTTTTTACTTACTTACTGTTCCTGCAACAACAAGCACAGTAGACTCAAGTGCATCAAACAGTTCTTAATCAATGACATATTGGATTTAAATGCTAGGTCTCCTGTGGGAAATCTTTTTTTTTTTAATTCTGGATAGATATAATACATCTTTGAAATACCTCTCCAAATTGTTAACATAATCAGTTCAAGTTGTTGTGGACAAAATGAACACTGACCTTCAGTTTTTGTTGTTGTTTATCTATAAAAAGGACCTTTTATGATGCAGATGTCCAACCAATCAGAACTTGTCATTTCAGTGTTGGTTGTATTAGGTATTTCAATCACTGTCATTTCTTTTACATCTGCACCTATGATGAGTTACCTTATAACTGCCATAGTCTGCAGCAGAAACAGTCAAAGGAGATGGAGAAGGGACATCTGATCACAACTAGTCGATCAATATGCATTTAACTTGCATTGAGAAACCAGGGCAGTCTTCTTCAACTGGAAATTATTGGCACATTGTTGGTACATCTGGTCACAAGATGCTACAGGTTTGAACTCCGTTTAGGGGGCAGTTGCCAACCAGCCAGCTATTGTGTAAGTCCATTGGTTGGTGAATAATACGCCAGTGGAGCCATTTTATAAATCGTAAAAGACAAACGTAGATCAACCTGTGAAGCTTTGACTCTAGAAACCAAAGTTATTGTTGAACTCTTTGTCCGTTTGTCTATCTTTCACACAGTTCACCTACACACAAACACACAACCATCTTTTTCTATTGCTCTTCCCTTGGCACGATCTTACCACAAGCAGCTGTGACTGTCTGACAGCAAGCTGTGAATGATCTCACCGGCATATTTGCATCTACTGTAGACCCAAAAGCTGAGTAACCCGGACAGAAGCCTTTCACAGCATGCAGGGGTTTGGGGGTCCGATTTTAGCATGAACAGCCATGACATTCACGCACCACCGGCAAAAATAAGTGCTGTTTTAACGCCATTTAGTGTCATGACTCAGACTGTCCACCTCAATTAACCCCCAGCCTGTGAGTAGGCGGCAAAAATCCCATCAGTTTTGAATAGCTCTTTCATTTATGGAAGTTATCGTCATAAAAATCAATGAGCGACGGCTCAAATGTGTCAGAATACGTCTGCAGTTTTCATATCCTCAAGGTGAGTGTTATTGTGTTTTTATAAGCCGAATACTGTCTCACACACACACTCTTCGGAGGCCACTTCTTTCCACTTTGGCATCATTGAAACGCTGAATGTTTCACCGTCTTACCGCTGTTAGGAGAGAAGTTGTGACATTTAAATTGACGGCTAGTTTCCCTCCACCGGCACTCTGTTGTCATGGCAGCAAACCAGCCAACTGGCTTGTGTTAAATGGACTTTAGTTGACGGGGGAAGTTGGATGGCGAAATCGGCTTCTTATAGTCCTGTTTTTTCCACCGTTGTTTATGCGGGTGTGTTTTTCTTCGAAGTAGTGAATAAGATCTAATGAAGCTTCCAAGTAATTCAGATAATGGCATTTCTAATAATCGTAATGAAAAGCCACTAGAAGAATCCTTCCCTCGCCATTTATCTGAATTACTGGTCGGGAAGTTTCCACAGCACTTGACCTCTGTGAGCAATTCACACTTCGACTCCACATGAAAGACACTTGCTAGTCGTAATGTGAGAGACATAGGAGTCACAAAGGGAGGTGTGAAGGAGGTGATGTAAGTGGTTGCTAAAGTGATGCTGCAGTCCCAAACCGGCTTTTGTTCAGAGGCGTTTCTTTCTGCGTGATGTACAGTTGATGGCCTTCTTCACGCCTCCTCTAAACCATCTGGGTTCTCCGTCCGAAATGTTCCATTTGACAGGATTTAAACGTCCTCGCAACACTATAAATGTCACTTTTCTCCTCCATTTTGTACCTTCTTGCCCCTTACTACAGTGACAGGCTTTTTAACCGCACCTTTTTGTTAGGCCAAAAATACTTTCTTTCTGACATGGTTGGATTACACTTTGTACGCACTTGCAACCTTGTAGAAAGCAGGGTAGATGGCAACATTTCAGACCAACTTAAAGACTCCCCCCAGATGTTTTTCCTTCAGCTGACCTTCCCTTTCGATCTCTCGGAGGTTAGTAACGGGTGAAAAGGGAATTTCCCTATCAAAATGATAGCCTACTGTTTATTGTGTTTTTAGCAGCAGTCCTTGTTGCCACTGTTGTTGCCAGTATTACAGGGAAACATTTTGTTGCCAGGAAATTGCTGTGTTGTTGGCTGTTGCTATGTTTAGTCCATGTCCACCATCACTTGGTGGACTGTTTATTTCTTAGGTAGCAACAACGTTAGAAGCTAAATGGTCAGAAAAACTCAATTGAATGTGGACGCAGATATTTGACTTGCGTATGATTAGATTAATACTACAATAATTGTCTGTCATGTCACATTGACACATGACAAAATTGAAGTTATTGTAGACCTCAGCAATTAATTTAGAAAACTAATATAATTGCAAAAGTTTAACATTCAAACCAGTTTTTCCCCTATATACAAATAGCGGTGGCGTAGTATTTGTGTTACTGTATGTTCAATAAAGGTGTATTTTGCTAAATCTTGAGACATTGCCACTGTATTTACTAGGCCTCAAGAGCCTTTCTTGTGCTGGCAGACACATAGAAACATATTGGCGGGGTGCACTTCGCACGCAAAAAAAATTGCTGGGCCCGTGTGCTATGACTCCATCCTAGCGGAAACACTGGACCCATTATAGCAATCTCTTTTTGTCTATATTATATTTGAAAATCTATATGACCCTTACCATTTCCTGGCAGATTTAGTTTTTTTATACTATAACGGGACCTCCCAAAAGTTGCCAATGACTTATAGCTGAAGTCAAAATGACCGTTTATCTGGTACCTCCCAACCAACATGAAACCTTAGGAATAGCTTTTTGCAATTAGGACCCTTTTAGGTATTTGTACTGGTTAGCAGCTAAGGTTATGAAAGCTTAATACAACACGCCACTTTGATTTTAGCATTTTGCAGAACTGCTGGCCCACAGGTCCTCTGACAGGGTGTCGTGACATTTTTAGCCAAACTTTAAAACTAGGTTACACTTGCATGACAAATGTATGTGGTGCTAGAGTAGTCCAACACTTTGAGGGGCGCTGTTTGGTCTGCAGTGTGTCTTTGGGTTAGTTTAGGATACAGGCGGAGCCACTGTTTGCACAAGGTTATTGAGCTTGGGTTTATGTGGTTTGTGTTTCAGCCTCCAGTGAGCCGGTGCCCATGGTTTACAGCTCTGTTTCAGACAGGAACTTGTGGGTCACCTTGACAGATCTGTTCTTTGTTCACGTGTACATAATTCATGTTTGTGTGTTAGCTGTGGGAGTACAGCTGTGGTACTTTTCTCAAAGTTGCTAAACAAACATTTCCCCTGTGCAATAATAAAGACCACCTGTTTCTGTGAGTTTTGACAATCTGTTATTCGTCATCACCACAACTGGACCCAAGAAAAAGAGACGGATAACGCTGTCTAGACCCCCTCCTTTCTGTAACGTGACTCAAACCCACCCCTCACTGTGCAGGAGCCCCCAATTAGTAAGAAGGTGTTGAAACAACATGAAGGTAAATGAACGTCGTCAATCAGTGTTTACTAGTTAGCCTAGCTTGCTAGCTTTAAGTTGACAGTCTGCAGGTCTCCCTTGAAAAAGAGATCTATGATCTCAATGGGACCAATCTGGTTAAATAAAGGTTTGAAATGAAAAAAATGAAATGACAGCATAATGGTCCTAAATATTGCATTTTTGAAGGGATATGTCTTGAATTGCTTAAAGCGGAGAGTCAATGCTATGTGGGATGGATGAGGAGTGGAAACGTTTTCAGTTTGCACCAACTTTTAATGGCTAAACGGGAATAAAGCACAACCTTGGCTCTGAAATGTCAAATGTTTCCTTGAAACTCCCAATAAAAAAAGCCAAAAGTTGACTGTTTCCACAAACGTATCAGTTGTATCCTCTTTAAATTAATTGAAAAACATACACAATAGCTGCAGTATTATTAAAGGTTATTATTATTTTTTGAAAAGTCAACATTTCAGTTCCCTTTTTTAAAGATCAATAAGCATGCTGTTGAATCTTGGTTAGCAATTTACTTTTCTGCCATTCTGTCACTTTTCTTTATTCCTCTGCAGTCTAATTACACAGTGTGTAGTGTACACACATGGAGTGATTTATTACCATCCTCTGAATGCCTCTTTAAGTGTTCAAGGAAGTGAAAAAAGGTTCAATGGGATTTGAGGACATTTAAGAATACACATGGTCCTGGTCATTTCCTGCTATTTGTGTTGCATTGATTCCAGGCCTGATAAAGCTGGGTGTAGCTGGTTAGCATCACGGTGGGGGGGACGGGGACGCGTGTGTCTTAGGTGATTGTTGGTGAGTGTAATGCTATCTAAAGAGAGCGGGACAGCCCCTCCCTGTCTGCAGAACCAAGATAGGCCCAGTTTAGTGTGTGTGTGTGTGTGTGTGTGTGTGTGTGTGTGTGTGTGTGTGTGTGTGTGTGTGTGTGTGTGTGTGTGTGTGTGTGTGTGTGTGTGTGTGTGTGTGTGTTGTGTGTGTGTGTGTGTGTGTGTGTGTGTGTGTGTGTGTGTGTGTGTGTGTGTGTGTGTGTGTGTGTGTGTGTGTGTGTGTGTGTGTGTGTGTGTGTGTGTGTGTGTGTGTGTGTGTGTGTGTGTGTGTGTGTGTGTGGTGTGTGTGTGTGTGTGTGTGTGTGTGTGTGTGTGTGTGTGTGTGTGTGTGTGTGTGTGTGTGTGTGTGTGTGTGTGTGTGTGTGCGCACTATTCACGCAGCCCTTTTCTCCTAATAAAGGACTGGTTTATCTAAAGCCAGTTGAGTAGCACTTGAAATGTTTTGCTCTATGAAACCTGATGTACTTATATGACTCTGTTTTCTTCAAGTTGTATTTTGTTGGTCGAACGCACTTATTGTAAGTCGCTTTGGATAAAAGCGTCAGCTAAATGTAATGTAATCCATGTAGTGATTGATTGTCTAAGGATAGAGGGTGTCGTTTTTTCTCATACTGATATTCTGAACAATCTGTGTTGTATTTGCTGTAAAGTGTTTCTACTGTAGGCTAATTTTATTATATGTACAGCACTTTGGCTCCACCAAAAATCGTTTATAAATAAAACTTGATTTGATTGAACAAATAGCAGTGCACATTTCAAGATATAGGATCTAAAATACATTTGTAACGCTACTATAATCCTTCAATGTACTGGTATTTAAATGAGCTGGCTGCTTTGCATTATATTAGTCATGGTAGTGCTGGAAAATCCCAATGTAAATACATTTCTTCTTAATTCCTCACACATTTTCGCCTCATATAAGCAACTCATATATTATTGAGAAAGTATAAAAAAAAACTTCAAACGGTAATAATAAATAAAACATTGTGCTTTCGGCTTGGCAACAAATCTAATGATTATCTATAAGCATTTATTTGATAGATACAAATGGACAATAACCATACATTAATAATGATACACCAAGCTAGCTGCTAATTAAACATGTCAATGACTGCATGTTAGCTAACAAACTAGTGTACTTGTTGGCATAATGCTAATTTTACTTATCCAATTACCATCGTGGCCAAATGACTAGTAAATGTACCCTGCTTGTGGGGCCGTCATCTATTATGTAGCGTCTGCTGTCCTAGATCTCAAAGTGTGGTAAAATTAGTTTGACATTTATATAGCGAAACTTCATCAGACCATTTGTGGTTAAATGTCTCCCTCAAAGGTTATCCCTTGGTCTTCTTGAATCCAATGTACTGCACCTTACAATACAGAGGGAACACCACACAGGCATTTCACCCATTGAGTATGATAAGTAAGAATAGTGCATGGTTTTAAATAGGCTTTGTCTGTGTGTGTTTGAGAACATTCAGTACTTCTGTTCCCCTTCTGATGTCTGGTTATTTTTAGCCGTGTTCTCTCAGGAGCCTTTGGCTGGGTTCATCTGCTTGTTTGTATTCCCGTATCGTCTACCTGCGTGCATGTCTTCCTGTCTCTGCCAGAGTCACTTTCTTTTCTTTTCAGAAAAGACGTTAAACTAGACATTTGTGCAGAGACGTACACGCCGAGACTTCCATCCTATTCACTTGACAAGATTTCCAGAATCCCCTCTGTGGAAACCTGGCAGTTGGAGACGAGATAGTTCGGCTGTCCCTAAATATCTTAATTTAAATATGTCTGTCTGTGTGACTAAGAGAGACAGAGGAGAATCCAATGTTATTTAAGTTACCAAGGGGAGCATTAAAGCCACAGAACCAGTTTATTAGACCAACTTCTGGGGAAAGGTCTTGGTTCGTAAAACGTCTTTGTCCTCATCGAAAGTAAAGTCAGTTGGGGCTTGGACTGTGAGCTGTAGGATCGCCGGTTCAAGTCCCCGACCAGACCTAAATATGGAGTGTGGACTGCTACTTGGAGGTCCCAGCCCACCTCCTGCCCTGCCGTGGTGCCCTTGAGCAAGGCACCGGACAACACCCCCACACTCCCATTGCTCCCCGGGCGCTGTACAATACTAGACTCCTGGTACTAGGATGGGTTAAATGCAGAGAACACATTTCACTGTGTGTGCTCTGCATGTGTGACCATTAAAGAGGGTTAGGGTTAGTGCAAGATTATCCATTATCCGTTACTTCCCTTGCTTATCATCTCATTCATCCTCCCATCTTTCCTCATTGTTCTCTGACTTTACTCATGCATTGATTGGATAATTCTCTCAAAGTATAAGCAGCAGATTTAGGCCTAATCTCCGAGTTTTGGCGGATATCGAGCATTGATAGTCAATTTTAAAATCTATATATTTACTTGGGATCATTATTCTTCTCACGTCTCCAAGTTCCGCTCAATATATTTAATGACAAAACAGACAAAAATCAAACAATTTAACAATTCTGTTACCCCCTCCTATCCATAATGGCTTATTCTGTCTTTTGAAAAAAGCAGACGACACAATTTAGCTGTTGTCGTTTCTGATCATCAAACAACTGCACAAGAATAAAATAATGATTTGTTTGTGGCTCGTAACTACTTGTTAATCTGCTGCTGCCCCAAGGCAGTCAGTCAAATCACAGTTTTATTCCACTGAAGTCGTCTGAAAACATAAACATATAAACAGATCAGTGGTATAACCTCTGCTGTGTCTTTGACTTTATTGGAAGCAAAGTCATCATAGAAATAATTTGATTTGAAAGAGGGTCTTTGAAGGTTTACTTCATCGTGTTTGTTTTTCCTGTCAACATTACAAAACAAGATACTTCATATTTATCCACCTCTTTTTTTTATGAGTATTAACGAAAAGTACCGTGAATGTAAAGCCAAGAAGGAGAGGAAAATACGCTCAAATTTAGCAGGATTACAAATCTGTTACAATCCTTGCTATCCGAAGGATTTGAGAGGGGAAGGAGGGAGGGGTGGACGGGGAATCCTCTTTTGACTCAAACCCCGTCTGTGTTCCCCAACACAGAAACAGACAGAGGAGAGCAGGAGATTAGTAGTACAAGCCAGACAAGGTGCTGATACTGTGGAGCGTTAATCTTTAACAGATTGGGGCTGCACTCCTGTGTCTGGCTTTTCATCTGTGTGCTGTCTGTTGGTGTGTACGTCCCTGTGTCGATTTTGAATGAAGGTCAGTCTCTGCGGCGCTACCTTTTCTCAGTTAGCAGTGTTATTAAACCTTGATAATCTCACTTCCCCTCGGAGTGATTGGAGCCACAGGGTGGTCGAGCAGTTGGAGACGTCGTCCTTCTACAGACATTCAAGTCCCATTGTTGGCAAGAATCCAACCTGTAGAAATGTCCTTGATTGAGATATTGAGTCCCGACATGCGACAAAGGTGTTGTTCTGTTGAGTAGTTGACCACTGACTCCTGTCAGAGACATGAAACCAGAAAAAGTCCCTTTTTAGATCCGCAACATGTTTTTATTTGTTTAAAGGGGGACCTATTATGCAAAATGCATGGCTCCTATTACGTCATTGGCGACATCCGGCACACGTGACACGTCCCAACCTATCGTCTCCGGCACACGTGATACGTCCCAACCTATCGTCTCCGGCACACGTGACACGTCCCAACCTATCGTCTCCGGCACACGTGACACGTCCCAACCTATCGTCTCCGGCACACGTGACACGTCCCACCACCTATCGTCTCCGGCACACGTGACACGTCCCAACCTATCGTCTCCGGCACACGTGACACGTCCCAACCTATCGTCTCCGGCACACGTGACACGTCCCAACCTATCGTCTCCGGCACACGTGACACGTCCCAACCTATCGTCTCCGGCACACGTGACACGTCCCAACCTATCGTCTCCGGCACACGTGACACGTCCCAACCTATCGTCTCCGGCACACGTGACACGTCCCAACCTATCGTCTCGGGCACACGTGACACGTCCCAACCTATCGTATCGCTTTTCTGTGTTATACTTCTTCATACTATTATGGGTGGGGATCCTTGTATCATGGTTTTAGCATGATAGTATTTCAATTTACTTTTTTTCAACTTGAAACAATGCAGTTTGACTCTTGTTTTGACCAACTTTCAGGCAAACCAGCTGTCCTAACTCGTGAAATCAACAGAAAACAACTCAGCATTATGTATATATAAAGAATGAGCAAAACAATATGGCCATATCAGCCGGTACGATAGTCTTACATTTCTAGATATTGTAAGAGTTAGTGCAATTTGATGTTTCTTTGACTTGTGGATGTCTGAGATTCATCACAGTCACGTGCTGCACTGCTGATGGTGGTGGAAACACTATCGAACAAAGCGAGTAGTTGTAGTTTCTTCTTGGACATCCTTATATCATGCTATGAAATCATTGTTTTCAGGAAGGTCCCCAAGTTCAGTGATTACATTGGTGGTCACATGTCTACTGTGTAAACATACTGTCTCGTCTTCATAAAAACTTCAGTTAAACACGTAAGTCTTTGAGATTTCTTCCGGATATATTTTCTTTAGGCAGCTCCGTCTCTTTAGGAATTCCAGCTATGTGAGCCTGACTTCCTCATGGTGGTCTCTGAAGTGAATGAAACTGTGTCAGGCTCACAAAGCAAGGCACTGAGGTCCCGTCATGCCAGGCCAAGGTCTAAAAAGATGTTAAGATAGGATTGAGGGGATGATTGTAGGTCTGTTCACAATGGTTAATCCACCTCAGACTCTATCCCACCAGAAGGCTTGTGGAATTATCTAGATCCCACTTTCCAAATCTTGGTGTTGAGAATGTCAAGTCTACTGAACATGGAGTCCATATCGACTGATACCAGCTGTAAGAGCTATAATAGACTTATTTGATTGACTAAATATAAGAACTAGTATTTCTATACCATTTTATTTATTTATCTTAATTCGATCAATTATCAGCGTGGTATTGAATATTGCCTTTTTAAATGTCTTTCAGCTCATTGATTCAGTTTAAGGCACTGGTGGGGACCAACATCAGAGCTAAAAGCCCTTGATAATAGACTCTCATTTGACATAAATGCTAATGTTGCTCTGTGACAACTGTTACATCTTACTGTTAAACACTCACATTGTTTCTTATTACATTTAGTCATTTTCTGCACTTTTTGTGTCATCATATAGCATAGCAGTTAATCCCATGTGTCATAGATTACCTATGCGGGCAGAAAGATGGAAACAGATTCTCGATAAGGTTAATTAGTTATATTTTTCTGGCTGCACAACACAGACAAGATAATGGAAAGAGAGTCAGGAGACGAGTTTGTCTGCAGATCAGAAGAGATGAGGGAGATGAAAGTTGTGTGTGTGTGTGTGTATATTTCATTGAAGCGGTTGGATATGGGGGATTTGAAGAAGGATAAAAAGACGTGAGGCGAGCCCAGATAGAAGCTAGCCAGCTGGGCCAGATGTGATCTCTTTCTCCTCCGCTTGATCTGACCACCTGCTTTCTCACTCAGATACACTCAATAACAGCTATGTTACATTAAATATGGATTCTCTTGGTTCATTGCGACCAAGTGTACCACCAAGCACACACTTCCTCCCGCTGGTCCCTTGGTACCAGGAAGTCTCTGGTCTATTGTGGCTTGGTCAACAGATGAGCTGTAACAATGGGCCTCAGATCAGGAGGAACAGAGAAGGTCACTGTGAGCGAAATGAGATCACATTTACCCAGCAGCCATTCCTCCCACATGTGTGTCATCAGAGCGTGTTGGTTTTGTTGTCTCAATGCTAATTTCTTGTTCAAGCCAGCAACAATCGAGCAAGATTAACAACAAGAAGGAGAAACAAATGCAAGAGAGAGCTGAAGGGAAGGAAATATAAATAGAGGCACTTTCCAAATTAAACAATCAATCATTTTGTCTGTAAAAGGCCAGAATATAGATATTCAATGTTGCTTACAATAAACGAAATGTATAAAGAATAGAAAAGAATAGATATGAAGTATAGCATTTAATGAGCTTAACCAACATTGGTCAAGTTCATCCGTCATTTATTTTGACTCGGAAGCAGTATGTATCCAAATTGTCGTGATTGTACTTTACGAATCATGTTTTTTGCGAGCATTTATTGAGCCTACGCAACTGATATCATGCCCGGATGTGGACACAGTTCGTTAAATTCTCCACTCTCAGTGCATGACATTAAGGATTTTGGGAGATGGCCTTGTGGGCCATCTAAGCTAATTTACAGATGGCCCTGAGCCCAATAGAGATTGCCCTGAAAAATGCGCGTGGACGAAATGACGCACGAAGGGTTTGGGGGGCCTCCCCCTAGAAAATGTAGATGTTTGCAGGTCTTAGATGCTGTCTGGTGCATTCTCTAGACTGAATTATAAGATGAACCACCACAATATTATATTGTTCCATTTTATTCTTCATTTCACTTGTTTGTTTGTTCTTGTTTGTGTTTGCTCGCTTCATGCCCTGCATAGCTATAAGAAATACTTAAGTTGTTGGTCAAGACACTTTCTAAAAAAGTAGAAAACATTACATTCAGTTGTAACTGCCAAAACAACAATTATTTACACTATTATGGCCCCTGTTAAAAATGTTTGTAATGTTATCTACTGTAAGTTGGTCGAACGAATGCCTCCTCATCCGGAAGCTGACCCGAGCAGCAGTCGAGAGGAGCCGAGCGCATCCGCGAAGCACACAACATGGCGACGTCAGAGTTCCCGTTAGCCGGCAAATCTAAATTTCTTCGGTCAAAGTGTCCGGTCAAAATAATTTCCCTTTAGCGCAATACTGCTTCAGTTGCGCCACTTATGTGACAGACAAGAAGAGTATGTGACAGACAAGAATAGTCAATTCTAATGTCTAACACTTAATGTGGAGAAAGAGATGTCCTGTATGGGTTGATTGTGCGTTGATCTGTTGGTAATGCCTCTGGGTTCCGGTGGGCATGTAAACAAATGCATAATGCTGCGCTATACTTTGTGGCCTCAACCAGTTGCATAGCCACACTTATTGTTTAGGTGTCTTTTAATAAGCAGGTAGTCATATCATTAGCTAGAACTATCTGGATCTGATCGATATGGACATAAACTAAGGTGACCAGATTTTCAAAATTAAAACCGGGAACATTTTGAGTTTTGCGGTCAATATCTCATTAACATATCCAATTTTCTTCACTGTTAAAGAAAAAAGGGGGACAATTCTGGTTCAATGTAATTCGAACATTTGAACTGTTGGATACAAACAGAAGGACGATAGCTCATATATGAGACTTCAAAGGTCTTTTATTTTGAAACTCTACATCAGATTGTCCTGATTCTCTCTGAGTGACTAGATGGGGTGTCCTGCTATCAGCCTGGAGTGAAATAAGTCTTTGATAATTTGACAGTTTTTTATTTATTCTTGTGTAAAAACAGAAGGACGATAGCCCATATATGAGATTTCAAAAGTATTTTATTTTGAAATTCTACATCAGATTGTCCTGATTTTCTCTGATTGACTAGATGGGGTCTCCTGCTATCACCCTGAATTGAAATAAGTATTTGATTGACTTCGAATGACTCTTTGATTATGGACAGTTTCCATTAAATAATAATCAAAATATAGATGGACAATAGATCTAATTTGAGATTTTAAACAGCATATATTTTAAAGTCACCCAGTGGAAATGTCAGATGTGTCTTCATAACTGTATAGGCCTGCTTACATTTTACATTCACTGTTATAATGTGGTAGTTATACGTAGTTTGTTTTAAATTATTATTGATCACATTATACAGTATAGTACATATTTCTTAATTTAAGCTCCAGTATATATGATTATGTTTGGTGTGTTTTTTAGGTATATCTCTTATTGACCGAGTAAACGCTTTTATTTTGAAGGCAGTTTTTACAGGCCTCTACCGTAATGCATAGGATATTCGCGCACCGCAATACAACGTGCGGGCTGGCTTGACCACAGTCTGTTTACCCAGTGTTTCCTGACATGAAACATTTTATTTCACCTTGCTATGTGTGTTTAACGTATATTAAAAAACGGGGACAGTTTCAACCGGGGACAGGCCAATACAAACGGGGACTGTCTCCGGAAAACGGGGAAGTCTGGTCACCCTAACATAAACGCGAGTGAAGTCTAATCTGAAGGGAGAGAGAGAGATCAGCTGCTGCTGACGAGTCGACACGCAGCTCTGCATGATCACATGCAGCGGTGAGCGGACAAAACACACACTTCAGGTTAGAATATCACACGTAGCTATTTTAATTACCTCTCAAACTACCTAAATTAGTTATAGATATGTTTAGTTTTACCGTCGGGTCACTCATTACTGGATCCGCGAGCTGCATGAGACTGGCATAATAGATTGCCCGATCGGGCAACCAGCAGGTGAGGCTTCATTGCCCGAGCTAAATACTAGATGGCCCCGGGCCATCGGGCAGTCCTTAATGTCGAGCCCTGACTCTCATCACAGCACATCTTAATGAAGTGCAGTTTGATTATTTTAAATCTCTGGGTACAAAAACGGTGTTGAGTAAACGGAGAATACAATAGCAAAGATCGCACCAAGACCCCTAAACTGAGCTTAGAACTACTTGTGGTGAGAACAGACTTTTGACATTACGTTACAATTTATCTTACCGTTTATATATCGTGTAATATGTAATTATTTGCAGAACGTTGACATGTCAGTAAAGCTTTCCAGTTGAGGATGTTGACCGTGCATCTTGTGTATTTTTCCATTCGTGGTCAGTGTAACTGCTCGTGGTTTGCTTAAGGGGGTAAAAACACATCCTCTCAGACCTGCTTCTGCTGCATACTAAGTCAGGGAGGAGAGGCGAGATAAAGCGAGGCGAGGAGGCTTGTTGAGCTGTGTGTGGATTCCTGCAAATTGTCTGGATGATGAGACACTCATGTCTCATGTCTCATTATCTTTTCGTTTGACTATATCCTTCTCCTTTCCCCGTATTCTCGGTCAGTCCTTACATCGTTTTGTACCTTCCCTCGTTTATCTCTCCATCACTCCCTTAACTCTCCTTTCTCTTTACCCCTACCCTAATTTTTGCCTCAATAGACTCGCCTTCCTTTTTTCTCCCCGGACTCTGGGATCAGTGGCAACTAAAGCTTTGCACTCTGCCTGATTAAGTCAGCACATGTACTCCCCTCTTTACGTTATCACACACACACACGTGCACACGCACACGCACAAGCGTCCCCACAGACCTAATCAGCCCTTCTCTTCGTTCTCTCACACACTACTTCCAGACCTAATGAAAAAAACATGAGCTAGGTTTAAAAGAAAAGAAGATGGACAGGCGGAGAGAAAAAGGTAGCTGCGGAAATGTAAGAGATTGATTGAAAACAATTCCTCCAGAAACTTTAAATGCCTGTTTCCAGTTTAGAGAATTGTATCTAATCAGCATTGTTGATATCATGCAGAGATGCAGTAAGAGGGGGAAACAGATGGACAGAGACAGAAAGACAAGTTGAAGATAGCAAGGCTGGTGTTAAAAATACTCATTCTTCATTTGCATTTATTTGCTGGAACGTTTCGCTAATCAACTCCGGACAACTTTCGAAACATCGCGTCCAAACGATGTACCTTTCACACATGTAGCACTCATCAGGAGATTTGCTGTTTCGCCTAGCTATAGCGCACAACTTGACCGAAGGCTTTTGGCCGTTCTTGAATGTTTCTACTTATTTTGGCGTCGGCCCTTACTTAAGTTCCCGAATGTCGTTGACTCTCCAGATAGACTTTGCGTAAAAGCCTCCTTGGGTGTTTGTTTTTCTTCCACCACGCCAGTCACGATGTAAGCGTCATCAAAACGTCCAATCCCTTGCCATCAATTCACCAGGTCCAGATGATGTCTGGAGTTTAGCACACAATAGGAGACAGTCACGATAGAAACGTCATCAACCGACCAATCTTATCATCATTAATTATCAGAGCCATTCTTTTCACCAATAGCTCAATCGGACAAAACACCGACTTTGAACTAGAACGCTGGCAGAGTAAAGTCCGTTTGATATCCTTTCTGAATTATTCATACATTTCTGATCAGCTCCTCCGGGTGACGCTAGATAATTTTCTGATTTCAATGCAATTGTGAGAAGGGGCTACGCTCATGCCTTCATATAACTGGAACATTTCCCAACAGGCATGAAATCCTGACACTATGATAGCTGCTAAACAAACACTATTCTGCTTGGTTGTCATGCTTTAATGTACCTTTGTGTATTACGTGACAATAATTTGAATAGACTTAATAGCTCACTGCACGGTGTGTGTGAAGTAGGAGAGCTCCCATGTTGAGTGAAGGAGAGAAATGCTAGACTTGAGGTCTGCTGTGTTTTGTTACTGTACGTGTGGGCATGAGCTCGAGGGAGATGATGTGTTAAGTGAGTAGAGCAAAGATGCACTTTATTGAATGAGCGCGGACACCCGGTTATGATGTAGTCTCCCGACGGGACTCTCCCTTCTCTAGTCCTTCAGTTGTCTAATGAGAAGCTGTTTTTGTAGTTACCAGGTGTGAGAGCCGGCAGCCCATAATGTCCTGTGGTGCAGAACAAAGGATGGGGAGTGGAAAGAGAGACTGGTTGGAGGTAGAGGCGAAGCAATGAAAAAGGGGGGTGGAAAACGCCAGGGAAATGAAACTACAAAAACTGATATCTAGTCTGAATGATCGATTTAGCCCTGTGTGTGTGTGTGTCTGTATTGATGTTTCGGCTTGAGAGGATCGTTGTGTGTGTTACCGGTTATGAGTGAAGACACTGAATCTTTATAATAAGCTCGGGGACCTGTGAATCAGTTTGAATCAATCTCAACTAAAGTGGTGAGCTAGTGCCGGGCTGTTAGGATCTGCTGCGGTCATATCGAGCACCTCGAAGTGAAGTCGGCTTGTAGTAAATTAAAAAGGGTTTTATGCATTGATGGCTCGATAAGATCTTCTGTAAAAGAAATAGGACTTCTGTCGCCTCTGGGATGAATGTTTAAACCTTCCCGTCTCTGCATATCAGATTCTTACATTGGTGCACATGTATATGGACTTTTGATGTTTTCTATGATGCATTTGAGTTTATCTGCACCTGCGGCAATTGAATAGAAGAAGATAATATAAAAACTGTCCTTTGCAAACATATTATTATTATATCAAACAATCCACTAAATGAATATCGATTAATCACATGGTTTAAGAAATATAAGCCATTTCCCACAGCCAACAGAAGTATTTTTCGTCCAACCAGCGATCCATACTTAGAGATATTTATAATAATACTTTTTATTTATCGGCTTATTTCATTAACAGATGCTCAGAATATAAACTCATATTTGTTCAATTTAGTTGAAATACTTTCATGATGAACTTCATTGTTTGTGATGAGTTTCCCGTGGTTCAGTCACTTGGTTAATCTTCCCACTGTGCAATATAGCGTGTTTGAAAGCAAACCAAACCAACTTTGAGCGACAAAGAATTTGTAAATCGTTGTAAAAGTATACAATAAATACATATACTGCACATTTAAGACCTTAGAAATACTTGCACTTGTTTACTTCTGAGTGTCAAAATCATAATAGTTTCCTTATCTCTGCGAGTTGTGTAACTTTACATTCATGCGCCTGGAGGCTCGGTAAATGTCCCACATCTGAACTTCTGTGAATATATCTCGGAAAAAGGGATACAAGTAAAAGTCATGAAAGGAGGAGGCGGAGGTTAGAAAAAGACATCTGTCCTTCACACTTCTATTCAGTTTTCATCCGTAGTGTTTGGTCCGTCCTTGGTACGTCTGCATTTTTCCATCTCTGTGTGAAAAGCAATTTGCCGTTGTTGCCTTCGATCAGGGTTATCAAACCTTTTAAAAGCTTTTCTCATTACTTCTGTTGTGTAACTCTTTTCTTTGTATTCCTCTCAGATCTGATCCACTGCACCAATGAGATGAATGTGAGCATTCCCCAGCTGGCGGACACGCTGTTCGAGCGCACGGCCAACTCCAGCTGGGTGGTGGTCTTCAAAGCCCTCATCGCCACCCACCACCTCATGATGTACGGCAACGAGGTAGGGAGGCTCACACACACACACACACACACACACACACACACACACACACACCACACACACACACACACACACACACACACACACACACACACACCACACACACACACACACACACACACACACACACACACACACACACAGTATACATTACTTCAGGGGACATAACATTGACTTACATGCATTTCCTGGAGACTTACCCTAACCATAACATGCCTAACCCTAGCCCTTACCCTAACCAAGTCTTCACCCTAAAATTAATGACACACACACACACACACACATACACACACACACAATGTATACATTACTTCAGGGGACATTACATTGACTTACATGCATTTCCTGGAGACTTACCCTAACCATAACCAACACATGCCTAACCCTAGCCCCTACCCTAACCAAGTCTTCACCCTAAAATTAATGACACACACGCACACACACACACACACACACACACACACACACACACACACACACACACACACACACACACACACAAAACAGCTCCAGGGCAGTTAAAGGAAGGCCACATCAACCAATCCATTATTACTAAAGCCTGTCTCGCCTTCTGAGGACATAAACATTGGACACGTGGCGTGAATAATAGAAATAGCTTTGGACTGCAGAGAAATTAATTATCTCCCCTGTATACGAGCTGGAAGCACGATGGTGAATGAATTATCGGGTGAATTAACTTAATACAAAAACTTTGGAAAATAACACGGCCCTTTGTGGATTTGCAGACTTTCAATCACAATAATTCAGGAAAATTAAAATCTATCCAACCTCTGGAATCCCGCTATGTTTGGGAGAACGTTTTCATTAATTTACATTTTTCTTTTGACCAGGCAGTGTTCAGTTATTCTAAGAGGAAAGATCAGATCAAACCCCCAGCCAGTCAAACGTCACAATTTATATGCAACAGTGCAGCTTTTGAAACAGAGCAGATATTAATTCAGGGCGAGAGTTGCGGTTTTATTAATTTCCAACAAGATGGAAACAGTTAGTTTTGTTCTATCGTGTCCTGCATTTACATCCAATCCTCCCGTGTGCAGACTGTGAATAATTCACAACGCAATCCCTTTTAAAACACAGGAAAAATCACTTTGATATTCGGATGGACTGCAGCCATTTGGAGCCGGTGTATTGTCCAATGTATATTTGATGAAAACAGCAGTCCAGGCACAGGCTGCTTCTTTGTAGCGACATTTTCTTTGATCAAAACGTAAAATATATGATCCCAAGACCAGTTTATTACCTTTGAACCTGAGCCAGGCTGGCTGCTTCTCACTTTGTGTTTGCGCTAGGCTAACGCGCTGCTGGCTATAGCTTCATATTTACGTCATTTACACCAGAGTTGCATAAATTCTCTTACCGTAATCTCGCCAAAAATACGCGTATTTGGCGAATTTCTCAAAATGTGGAACAATTTCTTTAAATAACGACACATTGTTGGTAGAATGTATACATTCTTGGTAAACACCTCTGTAAATCGGAGCCTTTTTAGTCCCTATAACCTAATGGGGGTTAATCATGGCCACGTGTACATTAGACTTATTATATACTAGGGCTACATGGCTTTGTAAAAATTGTTTTTTAATTATTTGGGCTGATATCGCGATAACGATATCAGATGAATTGATTATCTTTATCATTATTTGTTTATAATTGAAAAATATCCGTACATTTACATAAAAACATATTGACCCGTTACTTAATATTGTGCTACCTTATTAATATGAATATGGCACCTGTCCATATTTCCATTTCCATAAAGCTTTGATTAATTGTGCCTCCCTATTGGATGAACTGTACGCTAATACACATGTTGAGAGCAAAGGCTAACATCCTGTACCTTCTTGCACACACACGAAAACGGACACACCCTGCTCCACATTCCTTACAATTCTCATTAAAATAGGGAAGCATCACTTCCTTGTTTAGTCGAGATCACTTGTTTCGACATTACGTAACACTTCCGTTCGCTGGTTCCTTGTTTATTACGTTAATCAAAGCTTCCTCCCAAAGAGGAAGACTTGGGTGTGAGATCATGATGCTGCGCGGTAAAAAACAAGCTTCCCGACTCACTGACACCCAAACAGCAGCTCTGAGATGATACTTCCAGTGTAGAGAATTAGTCGAAAGTTCCTCAGAATTAGCTGCATTACTCACTTCAGACCCCACATACAGTTCAGACAGTCATCAGATGACTCCGTGATAAATGTTTGCTCAAGCTGCGGAAACTCCCGCTCCGTTTCTTTGTGATGAACCAAGTGGTGGTAAGTAGGTCACGGGGAGCAGCGGGAAGCAGTTCGGAGGTAGTCCCCAGCTGAAGGCGGATTTATCTCGCTGTTGTCGCTGTCAGAGAACATTTTTGATGTTGATGTCTCAGCTAGAGCTAATTAACAATGATTTCTGCGCTGTGTTAATCCCTCATAGAGAGGGAAGCTTTGCAGAGATCACAACCACCGCAATTTAGCGGATAAAACAAATACTAAGTCTGGTCAATTTAGGAGGAAAAAACAATATATAGATAGTTTCTTATTGTGCTATCATTGTATTGCAAAGATATAATATCAAAGGGATAGTTTGGAAGTGAATATAATCACATTTGCACTTAGATTATCAGACTTCCTTTATTGATCCCAATTTAGGAAATTCTTGTCACAGGAGAATGTAAACGAGTCATAGTAATGATTTAAATAGTACGATTAAATGGAAATTAGACGGAGAATATATTCATATCAACGGTTAAAGATATAGAGTTTACACAATATAAATATACAGAGTAACTTAGAACACAGTATAATAAACTAAAATACATTATTACACACTTTAATAGACAATTGCATTGTGTTTTCCCCCCGTAGCAACTTAATAAGTCAAGCTGTTAGTTTGAAAAATGTTATCGAATTCCTCAAATGAATAACACACAGCGATACTCTTTATTTACATTTACAGCGTGTACATGCTGCTGTTGAATGGAAACTGCTAACATAATGTAAGTCATTTAAAAGCCCTTATTCAAACACCTGCAGCGCATTAGAGCACTGCGTTTGTGCTGTAGTCCCATAAGGTGAGCTGTAGCAGAGTGTGTGTGTGTACTCATCAGGCTGCATCCATCAGGCCTGTCAGGACGGGGCTGCTGACGGAGGCTCGGCGGCCAGGTGGTGTCCCTGCTACCTCACGGCCGGCCCATCCATTACAGTCAGAGCGGAGAGAAATCTGGCCGTAAGATTAGAAAGCACAGACCCACAGAATTGGGGTCAATAGACTGTACATTCCTTTTTCACATCAACACGCGGACGCGCTGCAGCTTGGCTGAAGATGGCCTTGCACATTGTACTGTGAATGCTCTGCCACTAAAGAACAATTACAATGCGTGGAATCAGACGGAGGCTTTTATGTGAAAGGAGAAAAGCTGCTTCGCCACGTCATTTTCACTTTCGTTTTTTGTAGTTTATGATGGATTTAAGTATCACGTAGCTGCCGTGAAAGCTGGTTTGTACCGTTTTAGATATTGGACCATTTTTTGGTTTGTCGTTTATTGGGTTTGAGAAGGTACAAAAGACAAGGGAGGAAGAAATGAATGAATGGAGTTTAAGGAAGGAAGGAGGAGATTGAGGAAATAGTAGTTAGAGAATGTTATATAGATATTTGTATTGATTGGGATGAACCCCTTGAGATGCACCATCTCGTTTTCAAGGGGGTCCCGAAGGAGGAGGAAAGGTGACAGAAAGGGGGTAAAGAAGTGGAAAGAAAGCACAGAAAGACATTACAAAGTAGTGGTAAGAGGAGAAGGAGGAACACAAGTTATGGTGTAGTGAAGGCAAAGTGAGTAGGGAGAAGAAAGTAGAAAAGATGTTATAGAAAGGGAGAGAAGTAGGAAGATGTTATAGAAGGGAGAGGAAGTAGGAAAGATGTTATAGAAGGGAGAGAAGTAGGAAAGATGTTAAAGAAGGGAGAGAGTAGGAAAGACTTATAGAAGGAGAGAAGTAGGAAATGTTTATAGAAGATAAAGGAAGGAACATAGGGGCTTGAGAAGGGAAGAAAATAGGTAAGAAGTCAACGAGGAGACGGGAAGAGGGAAGGAAAGGATAAGGAAACCCGTTTTTATAGAAGGAATTGAGAAGGAAAGACATAGGAGACAGAATAGGTTAAGAAGAGAAGGAAATGAGAAGAAAGAAGATAGGAGACATAATAGGAAAGTGGGAGGTAGGGAAGGAAGGAGGTCTGTTAAAGAAAAGAGGATCTAGAGAAGGTTAGAAGGATTGTAGGAGATGGGGAAGGAAGTGTTTTCGGTTTATATGACAACAGTTGAATGTGAATCAACACACGGTAATATCTGAGCATATTCAAATTGAGTCCATTCATTGTGAGTTGCTCTGGATGTCAAGCAGTTTTTAAAAAGTCTGAAGTAATATATTCAGCCGTGCTTTCAAATCCAATGAGGGAATATATTTACCCTTCGGAGCAAATGCAGGTGAATTAAGTTTTAATAGCTCTTCTTTGCCTCAGCTGCCATAATAGTCAGCGCGCTCTGGATCGTGATTAGAGTAACAGTGTGTGGTGTGTGTGTTGTGGTGTGTGTTGCGGTGTGTGTGTGGTGTGTGTGTGTGTGGTGGTGTGTGGTGTGGTTGTGTGTGTGTTGTGTGTGTGTGTTGTGTGTGTGGGAATATGTTGTGACAGGAGGCTGCTATTGACTCTGTTTCAGTTCTTCACCTCCAGATTTTCCTTTCCTCCCTGCCAAGAAGCAATCTCTGGCTCCCTCTCCCAGTGGACCACTCTCAATCCTAGACGCCATCAAGGGTCCGTCAGTATCTCTGATCACGAATCACATTCCCTTTTGTTCGGACCACAAGCCCCTTTAAGCAGAGGATGTCATGAAACCAGAAATGTAGTAGTCAATACCCCAAACTAGGAAGTAGTCCAAAAAAAATCTATATCGGTTTCAAGACTGCGCTATATTTAGAATATCTTTACAGCTTCACCTAGCTGTCAGAGTACTTTTGAAAGGGAAACCGAAGCCATTAGCTATGCTCTTTTCAAAGCCATCAAGACTCCATTGACAAAAACAATCATTTTACCTCAAAGCACAAAGAAGTTGCTTGTCTACAGCTGCCTTCATTGGTCGGTTTATTTGTTATTTTGTGGCTTTCAGATCTAAATTCACAAGTCGTCGAGAAAGTTAAATTCCATAAGGGTTAGGAAACATGTCGTATTTGCGCAAAAACATACATTTTCCGACACAAATGTCAAGGTTAGCATTTGAATCCATAAGGGACACTTCTGGAAAGGGACAGCATTATATTAAAACTTTAAAAAGTCCAATTAAAGGGACCCTATTATGCTTGTAAATGTTTCCCTTTCATACAATAGATAGTTACACCACTACGTAACACTTGCACTTCTATTGGATATCTTTCCAACACATTGTACGTGATCTGTAAGCGGTTGATCAATCACAACACAGCCGCCCAGCCAGCCAATCAGAGCAGACTGGGCTCTGGTTTCAGACAGAGGGTGAAAAGAGGGGCTGCAGCACAGGTAGTATGAGAATAATGAAGAGCTTTTTGAACATTAAAGCATGGAGACATGTAGAGACACTACATACTGATATACACCTGAACATCAGCTGGAGAGGACTCTTTAAAGTAGAGACACTACATACTGATATACACCTGAACATCAGCAGGAGAGGACTCTTTAAAGTAGAGACACTACATACTGATATACACCTGAACATCAGCAGGAGAGGACTCTTTAAAGTAGAGATACTACATACTGATATACACCTGAACATCAGCAGGAGAGGACTCTTTAAAGTAGAGACACTACATACTGATATACACCTGAACATTCAGCAGGAGAGAACTCTTTAAAGTAGAGACACTACATACTGATATACACCTGAACATCAGCAGGAGAGGACTCTTTAAAGTAGAGACACTACATACTGATATACACCTGAACATCAGCAGGAGAGGACTCTTTAAAGTAGAGACACTACATACTGATATACACCTGAACATCAGCAGGAGGAGGACTCTTTAGAGTAGAGACACTACATACTGATATACACCTGAACATCAGCAGGAGAGGACTCTTTAAAGTAGAGACACTACATACTGATATACACCTGAACATCAGCAGGAGAGGACTCTTTAAAGTAGAGACACTACATTACTGATATACACCTGATCATCAGCAGGAGAGGACTCTTTAAAGTAGAGACACTACATACTGATATACACCTGAACATCAGCAGGAGGGGACTCTTTAACGTAGAGACACTACATACTGATATACACCTGCACATCAGCAGGAGAGGACTCTTTAAAGTAGAGGCACACTACATACTGATATACACCTGAACATCAGCAGGAGAGGACTCTTTAAAGTAGAGACACTACATACTGATAGACACCTGAACATCAGCAGGAGAGGACTCTTTAAAGTAGAGACACTACATACTGATATACACCTGAACATCAGCAGGAGAGGACTCTTTAAAGTAGAGACACTACATACTGATATACACCTGAACATCAGCAGGAGAGGACTCTTTAAAGTAGAGACACTACATACTGATATACACCTGAACATCAGCAGGAGAGGACTCTTTAAAGTAGAGACACTACATACTGATATACACCTGAACATCAGCAGGAGAGGACTCTTTAAAGTAGAGGACACTACATACTGATATACACCTGAACATCAGCAGGAGAGGACTCTTTAAAGTAGAGACACTACATACTGATTACACACCTGAACATCAGCAGGAGAGGACTCTTTAAAGTAGAGACACTACATACTGATATACACCTGAACATCAGCTGGAGAGGACTCTTTAAAGTAGAGACACTACATACTGATATACACCTGAACATCAGCAGGAGAGGACTCTTTAAAGTAGAGACACTACATACTGATATACACCTGAACATCAGCAGGAGAGGACTCTTTAAAGTAGAGACACTACATACTGATATACACCTGAACATCAGCAGGAGAGGACTCTTTAAAGTAGATACACACCTGAACATCAGCAGGAGAGGACTCTTTAAAGTAGAGACACTACATACTGATATACACCTGAACATCAGCAGGAGAGGACTCTTTAAAGTAGAGACACTACATACTGATATACACCTGAACATCAGCAGGAGAGGACTCTTTAAAGTAGAGACACTACATACTGATATACACCTGAACATCAGCAGGAGAGGACTCTTTAAAGTAGAGACACTACATACTGATATACACCTGAACATCAGCAGGAGAGGACTCTTAAAGTAGAGACACTACATACTGATATACACCTGAACATCAGCAGGAGAGGACTCTTTAAAGTAGAGACACTACATACTGATATACACCTGAACATCAGCAGGAGAGGGACTCTTTAAAGTAGAGCCACTACATACTGATATACACCTGAACATCAGCAGGAGAGGACTCTTTAAAGTAGAGACACTACATACTAATATACACCTGAACATCAGCAGGAGAGGACTCTTTAAAGTAGAGACACTACATACTGATATACACCTGAACATCAGCAAGGGAGAGGACTCTTTAAAGTAGAGCACTACATACTGATATACACCTGAACATCAGCAGGAGAGGACTCTTTAAAGTAGAGACACTACATACTGATACACACCTGAAACATCAGCAGGAGAGGACTCTTTAAAGTAGAGACACTACATACTGATACACACCTGAACAATCAGCAGGAGAGGACTCTTTTAAAGTAGAGACACTACATACTGATATACACCTGAACATCAGCAGGAGAGGACTCTTTAAAGTAGAGACACTACATACTGATACACCTGAACATCAGCAGGAGAGGACCTCTTTAAGAATTAGAAGTGGGACTTTTGCACCTCATTGTTTTATACTCCCCACATTATCATGACTAAATTGACAGATTTATACACACAAAGCTGAACTAATTGACTAACAAGGATGCAAGACAATGTCCTGACTCCTTGTCTAGACATTGTCTCGGCTTGTATCATGTATCAGCGTGTGCCTCTGCTTCAAAGCGGTTAGTATGATAGGCTAATGCAGTATGTACCACAAACAATCCTGCAGGAAACCCCAACAATAGCGGAGAGAGACATTTATCAGTCCCAGCCTCAGACATCCATCCCTCCCCTCGGACTGCTGGGAGAGCGTGGGTGCTTCCCCTACGAAACCCAGAGGAAGCAGTATGAAAAGAGGAAGGTTACGTTGTTTTGAGAAGATGTAGTGAATGGTTGTACAAGAATGAGTGTAATGAGAAATGGGGTTATGTGGAAGCGACAGTTCTTTTTAAGAGCACTTGTTGAAATGGGCACTTGACATAAAATCCACCTGGATTACATTTTTTTCTAGTATTTCTTTCAACTATTTCTCCAATACTGACTGAGCCTTATATTCAATGTTATGAGATATTTTTTAAAGTATTTCTTGAACATGGTTTGGTCGCCAATAAGGTCTTCATTCACTGTTCAACAAACTGTAAAATAACAACCTTGTAAAAGGCTATAGTGAACTTTACATATATTTTTACCTCAAATAACATTACTCAGTAAAGGCATAAACTATCAGTAATTTTAGCAGGACTGTGCACTTCTTGATAATTAAATAACTGTTCACAACATTTACAAAAAGTGATATTCCTCAGTGTTGAACAATCAATATCCTCTTCAGATTTGCTTTTGTTCCAAAAAATGCTTTGCTTGCCAATTGAACACGGCACACAATCAAACCCCTGCGACCCAAACCTGTCACGCTTAAAGCTAGTTTTTATTTTGATGATGAATAGCCTTTTTTTAGTAGTTTTCCCTCGGTGTGTACTCGAGGAAGTCACAGCTCAGAGCTTTGCCAGACCACACGGTACAGTAAAACCCGGCGCTATGAACCCTTTTTTTTAAGCAGGAGTTTGTTTTTTCAAGGACGTCAAGACCTTTAGAAATATTACCCATCATGCTTTATTCCTCTGGACAGGATAGTTGTGAGTGTCAGCGTGGGGAAATTACCGTCTGATTGATTGCGCCTAAGTGCATCGGGAATCGGGATGGAGAGCGGCGACTCTGTACATCAAAACTGAGCATAGGAGGGAGATGAAAACAGGGGGGGGCGGGGAGTAGACGGAGTGGGAGAGTCATTAAGGACATGAGAGGAGACAGGGACGGTCTGGCGAGGACATGGCGGAAAAGTGCTGATGGAAGCAGGATACTTTCTTTTTTCCTGTGTGTGTTAGAAAGGGAGGGAGGGTACAGTAAAGGTGTGTGTTAGACAAAGCGTTGTGTGTTTTTACAGCAGGGTAAAGTCGCCGCCACCATTGTCCCAGATAGCAAACAGCCCATTTGTTTCAGTGACGTCATCGCCATCCTCCTCCCCCTCCTCCTCCTCCTCTCTACGCCTCCTCCTCCTCCTCCTCCTCCTCCTCCTCCTCCACCTCCTCCTCCTCCTCCTCCCTCCTCCTCCTCCTCCTCCTCTGGGACAGCGAGGAGGCAGAGATTTAAGATAGCGTGCGTTCAGAGGTGGAAGAAAGTACTCAGATGATTAACTTAAGGTAAAGAAGCAATACCAGTGTTAACATACACAAGTCCTGCACTCAAAATGGTGCTTCTGTGATTGGTCAACCGCTTAGATGTCCCGCCCCTACCTATCACATACAGTGTATTTGGAGCGCTAGCCCGAGTAGAAGCGCTAGTGTTACATAGTGATGTCACTGTAGTAACAAAAAAAAGTATGAGCATAAAAATACTTTAGCTACCACATTATGCAAAATTGCCATTTTATAAGCACCAAAACACACTTTATTATTATTTTATAGTTGTGGGGCAATTAATGTCATTACTT